>NW_024366937.1:0-263565 GCF_014805655.1 Passer montanus
GAGGTCTGGCCGCGAGGCCAGCCGCAGGAATAGCGCTTCGGAAAAGCTTCGGGTGGGCAATGAACGAGCTGGCTGTGCGGGGGATCCACACAGCACCACTCTGTCACGTCCAGTCCCGTCACATGCACCGAGCACTCTGGCGTGGCCGTGACGCTGCCAGCACCTATGTCAGCGCGTGTCACAAAGGACTGCTGCCACACCCTGTTGCACCGCACTGCACGGTGACCCTGCTGCACCGTGTCACAAGGGGCCTTGGTGACGCTGCCACGTGCCCAGGGGCAACCCCTCCCCAGGCAAGGCACCCCTGCTTGGAAGGAATCCATTGTCCCGAGTGTCTAACACAGCCCTGGACACACCAAGGCCAGCCAAGTGCTCAGGGAAGGCCTCTCCATGTCTGTGCCCGGCCCGCACAGCCCAGCTCGGTGCTGGCCCTGGAGCAGAGCGGCTTCCAGCAAGCAAGAAGCAAACGCATCTTGCCAAGAGCTAAAACACACCATTACGGCTGGAGCATTGCTGTGTTTTTAGGCTGCTGTGGTGGAGCAGCTGTGGGCCCTTTGAACAGCCTGAGCATTCTGCCCACCATCCCACTATCTGTTATTACAGCCACTGTTATGAAAGAGGCTTTTGGTAACCTCAGATTCAGCAAGTCCAGGTGCCACCATTTGGCATCTGGACTTGATCACTCTGACGTGGTTTGCTGAGGTGGTTTGCTGGCTTATTTTGACTTTTGTTAATTTGAGAAGTCGACTTTGCCCCTTGAAGTCTTTAAAGCTTTTTGAGACTCATCTGTTTACCGTGCTGAACATGCATGGTGATGCAACCTGACATCTCAAATTGTTTGCAAGTGTGTTTATTCACCTTCAACATTAAATTTCTACTCTCTGCTCAAAGGCTGAATTATTTCCAGGTATTGCTGTGTGAGAAAGTAATGGTGTTAGGAGAATTCTTTTCTTGCATAACAAGTCAGTTTCCCTGGAACTGAGAGTCTACACAAAGAAAAAGCATAAATACAAAATTACTTTCTTGCGTTTCTGGGACAATCTGTCCAGAATCCATCCTTCACTTGATCTATACACTTATTTTTATTACAATTATTTCCTTTTTTTTTTTTTTTAGTACTATTAATTTTCCAGGGACAGCAGTGTTCATTTTATTCCTCTTTGTATATTATGTCTACTTTAAAAAATGGCAAAAATAAAAAATCTAAATATTTTATGAATACCTGAAGGCCTCCTATTAATATTTACATTGTGGTATAGATCAGTGCTGCCAAATAAACTTACACCATTAGCATCTATTGAGTTGTCTTGGCAACAGAAGAAGGAATCTCACCTTGCAGCATGACCATGCTGAATGCCCTCTTTGTGACTGATTACAGTTAGTTATCTGCTATCATGTATGAAATATGTGGTGATTTCAGGATGCAATTTTCATTCTGGATATGTAGGATTTGCAGTCTTCAGTCTGTTGGAAAGGTATTGTGTGTAAACTGATCTGCTTTGCTGGACTCTGGCCATGCTCAGCTGTCTTGAAGTTTCACCATTGGTGGTCTCTAGTCTAGAGTTTCACTAAAGCCTCTCAGAGGCCTCTCAGAGCCATTTTCATATTTTCCCCTTTATATATTTCATGTCATTTTCCTTTGTGTAGAATGCAAATGCATTATGCAAACAAAATGTTCAGTGCAGCTAAACATGCAGTGATCAAATGCATATTTTTTCCCTAGCTTCTCCTTCCCTGTTAAAATTATTAAAGCTGCTCTGAGTCTTAGCTTTTTACAGAGTATATTAAAAATTATTGGGTGAGATAGAATATGAAAACTTATAGGAGAGAAAGTGAGGTCAATTTGTCTCTGAGTAGTTTCTTGCAGCCATGGGAGCTTTTTAAACTGTATAGTTCCACAATCTAAGAGGACTTCTCATCTTGTTGTATTGCCCTTTCTTGCAGTTGCTTTTTCACAATTAATCATAAAATCATAGAATATCCTGCATTGGAAGGGGAGCACAGGACAGCACCAAGAAACCCACCATGTGCCTTACAGCATATTGTCCAAAGACTCCTTGAACTCTGGGACATTTGGTGCTGTGACCACTTCCTGTCCTTTTTATTCTTCTTTTCCATGGTCCCAGGTGTCCAGTGTTCTATTGAGTAAAGAATCTGATAAATAAACATAAGCAAATTATGGAGGTCCTTGGAACAACAGGCCTCACTTCCTTCATTCCTTTAAAAAAAATAAATCTTACCTTCCCCTGTGTTATATCCACTTTTGAGAGAGATAAGGTTCATGGGTAGAAGCAATGATAGCTTTTGGATAGCAATAGCAAGGACAAAATACATCCTTCAGAAACATGGGCAATTATCATAACATCAGTCCCTCTCCTGGCATAGTCTAAAAGACTGTAGTCCAGAAGTCAAAATTTCACTCACTCTGAATGTTAACATGAAGGAACAATATCCTCGGAGCTCCTCAGTACTGAAGGGTCACTACTCTGAGGTAAAGATCACAGAAATTGTCAACTATGACTTACGGCTTTCTGAAAAAGAGAGAATGTGCAATGAGAATTTTTACAGGTTCTCCAGACTTCGTCCCTACGGAGTTTCCAGGGTAAAGATGCACATCAGAAATACAAGTCATTTCTCAATTGTGGTATTCCCTGCCTGTGACAAGATTTCAGGAGTCATAGAAATACTTTTGCAAACGACTCACTAGAAACCCTATTGGAGGTCTGTACTTCTGACTGATTCTGTAACCCTAAGAAACCTTTAAGTCCTACAGAAAACTAACTTTTCTTTCTGAGCAACACCCTGAAGGCATTGTCTTGCAGACCATGCTAAATAAATGAGCTGCCTGAAAAAAATTAGTATCTCTTGTACACATTCCTGCTTTCTACAGAAATGGCACCCTGTGAAAAGAAAAGGTGTTTGAGGAACTGATTCATCAACATCTTTAATATCCGTGACAACTTCAAATAAAGGCTGAAAGGAGAACTTGGTATTTGGTGCTTTACAACATCTTTTTCACTCGCTTAAAGAGGTCTCAGTGAAAATGCTTTCAAATCAATGCTCAGGACAGCCTCTTAAACTGTGCTAGCATGATAGCATGTTCAGATACAATCTTACAGTCAAAGAGATGAAAATACAGTTTCTCACCTGCTGTAGAACATATGAAATAAAGGAACTGATGATTTACCTTACAGTCAGCAACTTGCTGCCTTTAGGACACATAGCATGTTTAGAATAATAGATCTTTTCTTATCTCTAAGGAGGACTAAGATTTTTTTTTTTTTGGTTACAATAAAAAACACTAGTCAGTATAGTCTGTCCAGTCCAGATCTTTCCTCCAGTCCCTTTCTGTCCCTTTCCCTGAGTCTGAGGTCAGAAGTCACTTTTTAATTTCTGATTGGTTTTTTTTCCTCCCTGTTTCTCTGGAACTCCCTTTTTCTTTACTCACCCCGAGACAATAAATCACCTTTTCTTTTAATCTCTCTCCACAAAAAATTCACTTTTCTCCTTAACTTATAATTGGCTCTCTTGCTGTATGGCTCACTGTGATACTTACCTAAGAAAAGTTATATAATGAAGAGCATGGAAAAGACATCCTTACTTAAAAACTTTTCTGAGCCTGGAGCTGTCTTGGCTGTATGTCAGAAAAATTACTCTTGTGTTTATGTTTCCAAAACAGTGTCAGGAAGAAGAAATCAGTCATCTCATGTCTGAATTGTTTAAAAAGGATGCTGCTGTTCCTGGATGCTATGCTATCCACCCATGTCATGAAGATGGTCATTAGAGCAGTTCCTATGGAAAAAGGGTCTCTCATGCTCATTGTTTGAGTTTCACACAAGAAACCAGTAAATCACCATTCTGGCAGCGGTGTTTACAGGAAGCAAGGAAGCACAGCCAGTCCCTTTTGCTGCAGATATGTTCTTTCCTCAGAGCTATGTCACTTCTTCCTTGGACACATGGAGAGCTCATTTGCATGTTTCAGGTATGTTTGGTTTCCTTACCAAAATGAGTAATCTGCATCACATTTTGTTCTTTTCATATACCCTGAGCCATAGCATGGTTTCAGAAGACTGTACAAGGGGGTGTGGCAGTGGCAGGTGTTTAATTTGTGTCTCACTTTGGTGGTAAAAGCCATTGGTCACTTATTTTCACCCATACGTTGTGTGTTTAAGAGTGGTATTGTGAAGTAGATCAAGAGGTACTTGTGGCTGAAAAATCATTTTGAAAGAGAAAGGTTTCTCTGTAGCTGGATTAGTTCCAAGGCTGTATGAATGCTTTTGCTGTGAGGTTCCAGAAAGCCTATATGAAAGTCAGAGAAGCAGGTGTTTCATGGATCATAGAATCATAGAATGGTTTGGGTTGGAAGGGACCTTAAAGATCATCTCATTCCAAACCCCTGCTGCGGGCAGGACCATCTTCCACTGGACCAGGTTTCTCAGAGCCCCAGCCAGCCTGGCCTTGAACACTCCCAGGGATGGGACATCCACATCTTCTCTGTGCAACCTGTTCCAGTGCTCACCCCCCTCACAGGAAAGAATTTCTCCGCCATATCCAATCTATACCTGCCCTCGGTCAGTTTGAAGCCATTCCCCTTCATCCTATCTCTGCATGCTCCTGAAGGCAGTTTAGGCAGCCCTGACACAGCATGTCCTGCAACCTGGCATGGTAGTAGGGATTTCTACATTCTTTCAGAGAAGAGAGTCAGAGGTCAATACAGGGCTTTCTTAATTAATGCCTAGGTAATATTCAATGCAATTTATTTTTTTTCTTTACAGTGTTTTCTGGTTTAGTGCATCTACAGACAGGAATTGAAATTGTCAGTGCATTAACTCACTGGTTCTCATCAATGTCTAGCCTGTATATCTATGGGTATCCCTCAGATGTACCTACATTCTGGGTATTTATTTACAGCTACCTTTCAGAGTGGCAAATGGTAGGGGACATGATCCGCACAAAGCATCCCAGAGGATGTTTCCAGTCACACATCTGTGTGTTCCTCAGTGCAGTGTGGTGCCAGATTTGTGAAAGACTGCTGATGTTAATGGGCAGGGCCCAGGAGTTTATAAGGCTGATAATTATTACTCATAGCCAGAGTAAGCTGTAAAAGTTGATCTCCCTTACATGAGGGCAAATTAATTCCTTTAGGCAGAGGAGAGCATTCCCTCTGCTGCACTGCAGCACACCTTAATTACACTTTCTCTGCACTGCCTGTTGCCTACCAACAATAAATAGCAACAGCAAATTTGCAGTATGTTCACGCAGTCTGGGGTCTGGGGAGGTCAAAACACCTAAAGCCATTATCAAACCCTGGAGCACCTCTGCAGATATTTTGCAGTTATTTTGGAAGTTTTAAGGAAATCTTGAAGCCTCTTTCCTTCTCACTTAACGAACAGCAACCAACGGAAAATCTAAACAAAATTTTCACAAATTTTCCATAGAAAACATTTGCATATTTTAATTTGGACACAAGGTTATGTGCTTTTGACCAGGAGGACAATATACTTCTAGACTCCCTGCAGTCCTGTTTCTTACACTCACATCAGACTCATACTAATTTCTAGTGGAAAAGAATGCTTCATTCATATGCAATACATACTAAAGACAATCCTCATGTTCAGAATTCTTATAATGTGTGCATATATTTGATATAATTCAATTTTCTCCCATCTTTTCCTTCTTTTATAAGACCAAAGGGCAAAAGTGGCCATGGTTATTGCCTGTATATAGCCTAGTCAAAACCACATGCAATGTCAATGAGTACATTTTA
Organism: Passer montanus; assembly: GCF_014805655.1. Taxonomy (NCBI): domain Eukaryota; kingdom Metazoa; phylum Chordata; class Aves; order Passeriformes; family Passeridae; genus Passer; species Passer montanus. Next base: position 5,768 of record NW_024366937.1, read on the forward strand.
CTGGCTTCCACTGTGCAAGTGAAATGTTGCCTCCTCGTAAGGGACGCATTTGGTCTGCAAGGACAGGACTTTCTCAGAGTGTAAATGGCTTATTTTTCACCTCATTTGCACTATTTCTAAGTGGTCACTGTCACTCAGAAACTAGACAGATAAAAAAAAAGAGTGTCAAAACAAGTGGAGATCATGTGATTGCTGGAATCCAGGCAATGCCCTGAGACAGGGGTTTGCACAATATCATCATTAGCAAGAAATTGTATGAGAAAAAAGTCGACTTAAAATTGAAAAAAAAAATAGCAAAGCTTGTTAAAAGATATAAACTTTCAGTTTATGTTCTTGCATGTCTTTTTAATGCCTGTAACTCAACTTGAGCCAAAGGGCTGAAAGATAAAAGTGTCACAGAAATACAGTTTTAGACAGTTCTGATACTACTATTCTGCCTCTGCTTAGTACGTTTCCCATTCTACAAAAATAATGTTGCAGATGGGCTTGCAGATTCTACATGCATTTTAAAGTATTATATACAACACAGACTCATGATATCTTCCTCACCTGTAAATGTATTTTGTGAGCTGAATCATCTACACAGACCACAAGTTGTTCCCTGTCTTAGGGAGCCAAAGGCATGCAATCAATCAATCAATCAATCAGTCAAGGTAACAATTTCCACATCTCCTCTAAAATCACCTTTTCCTTTCTAGCTTCCCATGTTCATTTGGTCTGAAAAAACCCCAAAGTGAGCTCATCTACTGGTTCTAAACAGAAATCTATTCCTAAGTCTCTCTGGGGCCAACTCTTCATTCAGAACAATTCTACATGGGGCACAGAAACTAGAAATGGGCAGAAAAACCACCCCAAAGCAGCGGCTGGGGTCAGTTGATGCCTACACAGCTGAACAAGATGTTTTCTCTCCCTTCTTTCTGAAATAGTTGTGGAAGTTTTAAAAATCCTCCTCATATGTTCAGGCCTTATACTAGAGAGTAATGAAGTTGATGGCCAACCTCATTTTAGCCAGCTGCACTTTATAAGAGTTCTTTTGTCACACTTTCCATCCACTTCTCCTTCTGAAGAATTTCCACAGGACAGTGTGGGGATTTTTCATCCAACAGCTGCAAAATGGGAGGACAGAAGGAAAGTTCATTTCCACAGAGATCTTAAGATTATTATGGTAAATCAGTTTCGAGTCTTTGTATGCTCTAGAGTTCAAGGTGATCCTGAATATTAATTACACTCTTGTTACAAGTGAGAAAAGCAGTATTTGTCTTTTTCACAGTGTTTGAGAAAGAAAATCTAAAAATCTCTATTTCTAGAGCAAAAGAGTCAAGCACCTCAAGTATTGTGTGTGAAACAGGAATATGGTTTCATGCATTTAGAAAACTCAAGAAAAAGGGATGTAAAGAAAAGTATATTTATTTCTGTTTTTTGACTACTTTAATGCTCGTACATAAATATTGCATGTGTCCCCTCATGTTCTCTTTTTTGTTTATCATAACTTTAATCATGTTGCATTTGTATAACTCTTCTCCAGCAGAGGGCTTAATACAGTTTGAGAAATGTAATTTTAACATCAGTAGAACATGTTTCTATTATAAGCTTTCTACTCAAAGCACAATGTAACATTTGTGAATTGGAAAAAAAAAAAAAAGCTAATGTTTATTCACCGCATGATATTTTCTGGATGTTCTGGAAATTCAGTAATCAAGTGTCTCCTTAGGAGTATGATAAGCATAACATCAAAATCATCATTGCAGCAGTTTCAGTTTCTTCCTCACAGTAACTCTTTCATTGCTAGTTGAGTTTTTTCTTAGCCCAATGCTTAGTAATATATGCAGAAAGGCACCAACAGGGCACAAAAAAAGACTTCTATGTGGGCAGAAAAGTGTGTGCACCAAGATTAGTGCAATCAGGGAAAACACATGATTGTGTGTGGATCTAAGTACACTCATACATGCATATGCACACATAGGTATTAATAAATACAAGAGAATTGATTTTTAGTTAGAGGTTTTTCAAGTAATTACTTTTATTTACAAAGCTTTGTTATTTTTTAAGGAGGCACCATATTTTTGCTGTTCTATATAACACTTGATGCATTTTTAATGTTGATTAGCTACAATAATATGGTGTTAAGGAAAACTGGCTTTTGCGTGAGCATGCTCCACTATTTTGTGACTGCATGCACTGTTTCCTTCTACTTTGGCTTTGGATTATTTAGTAAAAGATTTTAATTGCTTGCTTACAAACCAATGGAATAAGGTTTAGAAGGTTATTTTACTGTTTGCCATGGAACTAATAGTTCAGGGAAGACATAAACATGGCATTCAGTATTAGGACACTTTTATCTAGTATCCTTACCTCTTAGGGAAAATAAATAAATATCACACTCAAAATCAAGATGACTTTGGATTAAAAGGAAACTAGAGATATCAAAAATACTTTCAAAGTCAGAGCTTTGGTGATTGTTTGCTCTATTAATTAGCTGCATTTGGATTTCTTTTTTATAGAAGATCCTATAGATAGTGCCCAATACCTAATAACATTACCCAGCCACTTAAACATTTGTGACTTTCAGAACTGTTTACCTTATATTCAACAAGCTGAGAATGTGCTCTACTGCAGCTCCAGAGAGATCTGCAGACTCCTACTGCTGGTATTTAGCACAAAATCCACTCCTTTCTGCTTCCCCTTTCAGACACTTGTGGATACCCTCCTGTTCAATTGCGTTTGCAGGGCCGAAGCATTATTCACTTTTCAAGGTAGGCTTTCTGTTTTCTTATTTAGGTTTCATGTTTTACAAGAAAGGAAAAATAATTTAATACATATCAACATCACAATGGATATCTTGCTTAAGGTTGGGAATAGTATATCAAGTGATTGTTACTGCACTGTTTTATAAGCAGAAACAAACCCAATGTAAAAAAAAAACCCTGACTTAAGTTTTGAAACAATTTCTTTCAGTATCTTGTAAAAAGAGAAATAGTGAAGCCACCAATAAACTCTTGTACTGCTTCAAATATAAATCAAAATGCATTAAAATCAAAAAAGTGACAACATTTTGGTATAGCAATGGTCTACACTGATGAATCCTAACAAGTAAATGACAAAAATTTATCAATGAGTCAAAACACTGCAATGCAAGACCAATAGAAACAAGGCATTAGCAACAATAAAGTGTGATTAACAAATGCAGAATTATTATCTTCCAATCAAATACCCACCAGCTAAATAATTATTCACTTTGTGCAATATCCTTTGACACTTTCCAGAAGTAGGATAGATTATTTATCTTTTTTAGCAAGGAGTCTGGTCACTGATTTTCATTGTATTCTTTTTTTTTCTTTTAATAATAAAAATGGATAGCTGATTGCCAATTCCAGTTTTCAGTCTGTGGTACAAATAATCCTGATCTTAAATGAAAAATTGGCAAAAAATGCTGACACTGCCCAAGACAGTGAAAGAAATGCTGCTGGTATCAGCAAGTCAGGTTCTCACACACCACTTTGCAAAGGATGGAATGGTGCAGAATGCACCATGGTTTTAGAAAGAGGATTTGGTAGGTTCAACTTTCTTATGAAACTGTGTATTTGAAACTTCCTGTGTAAGGCATTATGAGTATATAATTCATTCTCTGTTTTCCAGAATAGTCATTCAGGGTTTTTTTTTATACAGCAAATAAACACTGGCTAATAGCTGTACTTCCTCCTAAGCTGTACAGCTCAGGTTATCAAAGATATATGACTTGGATTAAAACTACGGTATCAAATATTCAGAAATCAGCAGGAGAAGACATATTTAAAAGCAATATGTATTGTGCTTATTTAGGGAAAAAAGGAGATTACATCTGCTGCTGCTCTTCACTTGTTTTGAGAATTTTTAGTGTTGAAACAAAAATAAGGCATGCATCGTGAATAAAGAAGGCATTCAATGATGTTCATGGTATCAAAGTAAAGGCAATAAAAGAAAATTGGCTTGGAACAAATTAAAGAACAAACCTTTTCATGCAGCATACAGATAAACTCTGGAACTTGTTATCATAAATTACAGAATCTAAAAATGTCTCCAAAAAGACAAATTAGTCAAATTCATGGAGGACAATCCTGTTGATGTCTGTTTCAGCTGATGATCCAGACAGAAGTTTATCATAAAGTGCTGATTTCTGTGCTGTTAAGAGAAAAACACTCAATAAATACCATTGCTCCATCACTCCATGACTGAATATACTTTACGTTCTTGGGGCAAAGCTAACATCCATCAATCATTTTCCATACATAATAATTAAGACAATTTATTTAGGGAAAATAAACCAGTTTCCAGAAATGTAGAAAGAGCAAAACTTGAGGTCTTTGGATGCTTCCAAAGTAGAGCTAAGTAGCATAATTCATGATTTTATAATTGAGGCATAAGCATCTTTCTGTGATAAATACACAGCAGATTTAACTTCAGGGATAAAACCTGCAGGGATATGTTCAGATGTACAACAGCAAAAGTATTTACAGCAATGAGAAAGTACTGAAAAAATATCAAGTTCTTGATAACTTGTGTAATTAAAAGATCTTCAAAATGTTCTTTCAAATATCTAAGAAGAAAGAACCATTGTCAGGTCTAGTTCCTTTTAGCTGGGGGAAATTTCAACAGAAAATTCTGCAGATTCATGTGTGTTTATGTATTGGAGAGCAATATTGTACAAAACAAGACAAGTGCAGGTTACTCACCGTCAGGATAATAGGGGGGAAAACAGAAAAAGATTTGTCACTGCCTTTTAAGGGACCTCATAACAGTCTCCCACACATTCTCAGTGTTCAGCCCAAGTTTCTGCATGTCCACCTCTGTGAACTTGGAGCAAAGTCAGCTCGGAGGATTCATGCGCAGACAGACAGCTGTGCCAGTACTCTGCCAAGCATCAGTACTAAGATGCTGGGAAAAGGTTTGGGTGTTTCCCCTGTTGCATTTGATTTTCACTGCACATCACTATGATGACAGAAGAACAAAGAAAGATTTTGGGGAGGTGGGCATTGTTCTGGGGGGTGGGGAGATGTCCCCAGGTGGAGCAGTGCCCTGAAGGAGCCCTCATTCCTCATTCCTGAGCATCTCCTTGGCTCACAAAACAAACCGTGGTATCAGGATTAAGTTTCTAATGGCACTGACAGATAAACAGGCACAAAATAGACTGAATTCAGCCTCTTGCTTTGAGACAGAGCATGAAATTATGATTCCCAAAACTCATCAGCACAAAGCACATCTTTGGCCAATAAAGAAAATAAAACATATGAGCTGAATTTCTCAATGTCAAATATAGCTCCCAGCCAAAAATAATGTAAAGATGTCCCTTTCTATCATGGCCTCTGCATCAGGGGGCATAATTTTGTGGAGTGGATACTAAAATCAAAAATATGATTCAGTCTTTGCTGGAGATTTTTTTATCCTTTCTCCATTTGCTAACAATATGCCAATAAAAAAAGCACAGCACAACAAAATGTAGATGGAAGTCAGTTTGAGATGAAAATATACAGCAAGATAAAACAAGAATTGATCTGAGCCACAAAATACAGAGGACAGCTTGAATCATTCCGAGTTTAAAAATACGTCTGTCTTCAATATCTGTCTCTTCCCTTTTTCACATCATCAGAGGCTAGATGTGAAAATAGAATACACTTGTATGGCATAAAAATCTCTTCTTGATATCTTTCCAAACTCCCCTTAAAAATTCTTTAAAATGCTTAGCCTTATGTTTGACGTGGCTTCCATCAATGGCCTCAATGAGGAGCACCTGAATGACGCAGGTGCTCATTAGAGGAAGCCCTCTGAAGAATAGACACACCTCTGAAGGAGCCCAGCTCAGAAGAGACAGTCACATGAGATGATGCCTTGGAAAGCCCTGGACTGTAAGTGCCTCAAAAAATATCCAAACCCTGAACCTTTGTAGACTTCTTTTGGGATATCTTACTCAAGGAGTATGGGGCAAGCTGAACTCTGTATGGAGGGGTGCCATGGGATTCATAGATTAGTTGCTTTGTTACTTTTGGAGGTGTTTCTGTTTTACCTTGCTACCTTCTAGTGCAAGTGGAACAAATTTCTTTTCTAAAAAAAATTTAAAACAACCCCATTCTGTCAATTTAGTTTCACAGATGTTTCCATTTTCAAGCAGAAGCTCTTGATGGTGCTGAAAGTTACTCAGCATTGTTGTAATTTGCATAACATTAGCCATGATGTTTTTATTCTGAAAAGTTGAAATGTTTGCAGCTCATCATAGCACAGCCCTAATGTTGTTCAGTACATCTGCTTAAAAAAAGTTGTGCCTAGGCAATGCTCTATCCCACAAATGTTTTTTTATGACTTCTACTGACTTTCAAGGTTTTCAGTAGAGATAGAATTAAAGCCTCTGCTTTATGTACACACAAATTAGGAAATAATGAGTGGATAACAAAGCTAAGTTTTGTGCTCCATACCACAGCTGTATCCTTGCATCTGCCACTAGAGATTCCTGCAGCATTATGCAGACACCTCATGGACTTTGTTTGGATACACTCATAAAATTAATGTTTCTTTCTATAGGAGGCAAAGTCAGTTAAACAGGTGTAACAGGAAATTAAAATAGGGAGTAGAAGCAATGGTGGCAAGTAAAGGAATTGTTGCTCCAAGTCTTTATTCTTTCTTCCCCTTAACATCCCTGCAGATAGTAACTACTCTTGATTTGATGTTAAACTGGATCCTAGTTAAAAGCAGCAAGAAAATAACACAGATTTCAGAGATGAGCTTTGGATAGCAGAGATCAAATGTAATGTTCATCTGCAGCTTTCTCCCTGCCTTGGTTTTGCTCTTCTTTCTAAGTTGAGACCTCCCAAATGAAATCTAATTTCTCTATATCTGTCAAGGTGCATGAGGCTGCCTTTTAAATTAGCAGAAAATTTTATAATAAAGGAATCCATTTCTGTGAACAAGCAGAAAAGTTCAAGACTTGCGATCAGAGGTTTTCCTGACAAACATCTTTGACACTCGTTCTCAAAATCCTGATGAACTTCTTCCCATCTTAATTTCTACTTTTGTTTATTCCAAATTTTCAATTTTTTTCCCAGGTGACTTTTAAAAATTGTTTTCTTCAAGAGCCCTGCTCTTGATGTAGAAACTTCCTTAGGCCTTCCTCAAACACTTAAAAGAGCCTTTCTCTTGCCACCTGCCAAAGTTCAAGCTCCTACTCAAATGCACAGCACCAACTTCTTTAGTGTGTACCTCTTTCCAGTTGTGTTTGGTTATGAGGCAGAAAATGACTGTGTGCTGGCAAAGTACACACTGCATGTACCGCACAAGGAAAATTCAAAAATAAACTTATCTGCCTCCTTAAAATCTGCCACATCTATATGGGTATGAAAGACAATAATCAGAAGTGTATCAGTGTAGTGTTTGTGCACACATTTTTATGCTCTTAATGAAATTATTAGATAAATAACACATGATTAAAGCAAGCCAAGTGTGAATCAGGACGTTCAAAATTTAAAATCACTGCCATTAACTTAGAGGAATTTCATTCATAGCCCCTCTCAAATGAGAAGTGAATAAAAAAAGGAACTGTTTCAACTTCTTGTTATATCAGCCATATATTTTACTAATCTCTAGCTTTCCAGGCATTCCATAGCACTGAAACTACAAGCAGTTATACAGAAAAGCAGTTGTATGTTTTTAATGATGTCATTTGCTCGCAGTGTGATACCAATTAGGCACTTCTTGGCCATTCAAGCCCTAGCTAACTGTCAAGGAAGTGCTGGCTTACCATCCAGCAGTCTAAAACAAAGATGTTTTATAAAGAATATAAAAAGTGAAAACAAGGTCCAAGGCAATACTGAACATATAACTCAGCAGCTTTTAACTGTTCCTCAGGATGTGCTTAATAATAGCATGCTAATAACCAAATGTGAGCTTGTAGGCAGTTGAATCAAGGATTTCCTACACAGGTAACCAAAACCTGTGTGAAAAAGTCAATTGGAAAGAAGTGATGAGGTGGGATTATTGCTGGTTTAATGCATTTATTACAGTGAATGTGCGAGGGAAGGGGGTTGACAGGTAAATATTGAAGCAACCATGTGAAAGAAGAAGTGTTTGCTCTGAACATCCCATGCTGAGGAGCTTTTTTCCTTGTGTTTCTTGCTACCCCATGATGGGCAGGCTGCTGGGGGAGGACATGCAGCACTTTTTGGTGTGCAGATGTTAATGCACTGCTCAGCAGGCCCACAGGACTCATGCTAAATTCAGCTGGAATCCAGTTGCCACAAACTACCTGGCTGCAGCTAATTAAGGGCTTTAGCGGCTTCTGAGAGTAAATATTGTCCCAAGGACAATACTTGAGAGGAGATTAATTGGCCCTTTTTTTACAGATGTAACCACTTTATTCCAAATATTGTTGTCCAGTGGTTGGAGCTCGTAGTATCTCCAAGATGAAAAAAATTATTCTTTTTGCCTTCTGAAGCATTTTTATGTCGTACTTGGTAGATAAGAATTACCATGTGAAACATGAGTTGAACAAAAAATAACAGTGTCCAACAATGATGAGAAAAATGTGTAACTCAGTGAATAGTTTCATTTCCTTTGGATTTATGTTATATTTTTTTCTCTGAAGACACAAGGCTTTCAGGATCTCTCGCCAACTTAAATTAATTCACTCATCCTGAGTAAAAGTACTAATAGGTTCTGGCTACTCTATTTTCATTAGACTAATCACAATTTGATATGCTTGAAAATACTCTCACTTTGCCAAATTTTGCTGGAATTATCCAAGTAGTTTAAAAGTTATTAAGGCAGAACACACAATTTGCAATTGTGAAAAAAAAAAAGTCCACAGTCACAGTAAGTAGTCTAGAAAAACTCTTTGGTGATTTGTATCAATGAAATGGAAAATTTAACTGTTCTGCAAATATCCTGATCTAGTCAGGAGAGTGAAAGCAAGCAGCACAGAAATATAAAACCAACTACTGATGCCATAATATTTGAAATTGAACTGGAGTAGATGTCCAAGCTGAGGGACACTAGGAGGGACACCATGGTTACACAGTCATGGAACAAACTCCCACCACTTGAAATTAAAGATCAACTAAAACAATACAAAAAATTTTAACCTGACATGTTTTGATGAGGTATGCTATTTATAAAAGAATGCAAAGTATATGATGGACAGAAGGCACTTGGTTTACCAAGCTGACCACAGAGCAGTGCCTAGGAAAAATAACTGGTTTTCAGTGGATCACTTTTTAGAGAGGTTTGTTTTTCACCCAGAGCCATTCATTATTGCCTAGTTGCTGACAGGGTCCTGTTTGTTAGAAAGATGGGGAGGAAGAAATGGTGGCTTAGTAAACATTTGAAAAATGTATCAGACAAGTGTGAAAGCCTCCTGTGTATGCGTGTTTGGGGTTTTTTATATCGAGTTTGTTTTCAAGTCACAGATTTCACTCTGAGAAAACATATTTTAGTGGTGAAGATTAATTTCTTTCCATCCTGCTGTGTCTGCCAGCACCAGCACTAGAGAAAAGCAAAGAAAGGTAAAGAAGCAACAGATGGGAGTGAGAGAATAGAAGGGTCATTTTTTGTTTGAAGGTTTCATTCCTGTGTTTTTCTTCATTTTGAGCAGGAACCAGGTTTATTCTGCTGAGCAGCATGACCCATAAGAGTGAGACCATGGCAATGCCATCCCTTTGTCCCCTCTCTCCCAGGGTCTCATGCATCCACAATCACACAGATAAGTAGTAAAGAATCACAGGTAACTATTGCCTCCCATGCTGAAGCACTAGCAGCCCATGGGATAGTGGAGATTTACTTGCCCAGATGTGTGCCAGTTAGAAAAGCAACCACCAGGAGGAGTGGTACAAAAATTGCTGGTTTCTAGAAGCTCTGTCCCTCTTAATAATCAAAGTTCTGGGCTCTTGCCTTGAGTCTGAAACTCGGGGAAAATATAGCCCCATTCTCCACTGATGAGGATTTTTTAATCCTTTCCATATTTCTTCCTCTATTGAGGGTCCATTCTCTCTTCCTCAGGCTTGGCACCTCTATTTTCATTTCCTGAAAGCTTGTGTCTGCCCAGTTTTTGCATTGAACTGCACTACAACAACCCTTGGTGACTGAGTGTACTTGCATAAGCAGTGTGACCCAGGCAAAGGAGAAGACCCAAAACCCTGAGCCTGACCAAGGAATAAAGCAGCACCCTAACATCCCCCTGTTGTGCTCTCTCTAAATTTGTCATATGACACGTTGAGAAGTTCTACATTTAGGATAATAACTTTGCAATGCACCAGGAGCCACATTTTTTGCCACAACTGAGGCTTGTCAGAAATGGTGAAGAGTTACCTGCTGGTCTTTGCAATGTGCTGGTAGTGGTTCAGATGTTCAGCAGGAGCTGAAGAGCCCTGGAATCTGTTCAGCAGGATGCCTGAGATTTTATAAATTCTTTTGGCTTCTCTCCTGTCAGACTGGCATCAGCTTTTATTTTAAACAGAAATCTCCCTAACAGGAGAAAATACAGGAGAGGATACCAAGGGAAATGTCAGGTAATTAAAGATAAAAAATACTGTATTGCTTATATTAGAAGATAACTCGTCCAAGCCTGCACAGCCATTTGAAGCTGAGGAGGAAACCTCCAATAAGTGAGCATAGACCCAGAAACTTTAGTGCACAGGTCAATGTGGTGTAGCAGTGCACAAGGTGTAGCTAAATGCTTCCTGCCCTTCCTGGGGGAATTGTTGACTCCAGCTTTCCCTGCTAAAACACTGGAACCCCACAAGAGCATTTGCTTCTTGCTGAAGCCCACCCACCATGTCCCACAGAAAGCCATGTTGGAGATAGGTTGTTTGCAGTCACTGTGGGAATTCAGGTCCACCATTCCCATCCATTTTTAACCTAAATCTGAATTTATCCTCTTGCTTGCTAAACTTCAGGGGAGGGAGGTTTATCTTCTTTGCCTTACAGGAAGGCACTGACCTTCTCAAAGGATCTGATCCTCCAGAGTCTCCCAATGTAATCCTTCAGGACAAAGCCTGCCTGCAAAGCCAGTCTGCCCAGTCACAGCAGTCAGGAGTGATAAACCTCACCCATGGAGTTGGAAAATCCCATCTCCAGGCTGTTGTACACAGGCTTTCACTGCTCCACTGATGGCCAGCACAGCCAAGGACTGGAGGTTTGGATAGAAGTCCACACAAGAGAAAAGATGACTAAGGAAAGATTTATTCAGCCCAGTGAAGAGCTTAGCAAGGTGATTGGTAATGGCAGAGAGCAGCTTAGAGAAAATTAAAAACGGCAAAAGAATAGGAAAGGTATACAAAGCTAGAAGCTAAACCTGTGTAAAAACCTGAATAGGAAGTAAAGTAGAAAAAGTGCATAACTACAGCAAAGGAAATACAAAAGCCAGGCAACAAGGAGTATGTGAGGAGCAAAAGCAGCCAAGATCCAGGCCCACATCAGCAAGAACAGGGAGCCAGAAGGTCATGAAAAATACATTAATGACAGAGATAAGGTTGATATCCCTGGAAGCCTGGGTTTATCTCTTTGTTTCAGACTTCATGGAAGAAGCTGAGGGGGTCATGATTCAGGGACAGATTACTAGAGTTGGTGGTGGCAGGGACAGGGAGTGAAATGAAAACACAATGTTAAAAGGCATTGAAATTACTCCTGAGTAGATAAACTGTTAAAGAATTGCAATTCACCTGATGCCAGTGCCTTTATGACAGAATAGTTAAGTGGGACTAGCAAGATAAACTAGTAAGGAAAATAAAATTAAATGTTCACTGTGAGCCTGGAAAGGAAGAAAGGGTATATAACCCAAAAGGACTCCGGAAGCTACAGAATCAAAACTTCCTTTGTGGCTGATGCTAGTTGGAAATGAAGTTACTAGCCCATTCATAGCATAAACTGGCATGAGATCACTAAACTAGTCTGATCCATCAGAATTATAAAGAAATTACATTCACTTGTAAAAGTGCAGAATATTAAAGTGGGGTGTTTTAAGTATTTCAGCATTGCAGCCCAAAGTAATACATGAGTGTACATTGTTTTGAAAAGTCTATCAGAAACCTATAGTAACAATGTCAGGCCAGTGTGAAGTGTTCCTGAAAATCCTACCACTAACAATATTAATGAATAACATATTTAGATCACAAAATAAAATCCAGAAAAATGTGTGGCAGAACTTCCTCCTATTTAAGTGAAATGGGAAAAAATTGCTTTTAAAATCAAGCCTTTAAGTAGAAAAAAACCAACCCTAATTTCCATAAACAAACAAGAAATTCCCAAAGAAACACCTAAATACTTTTTTTTTAAATCACCAGTGAAAAACAAAAGAGTAAATCTAAAAAATGCCAACAGTTGGTTTCATATAGGGAGTCTGCCATGTGCTAAAGCAGATCAAGATGGATGTGAGATGAGTGGAAGTAATCAACATTTACTGTGATCCAAATCTACCCTGGGTTTGCTGGAGGCCCTCAGGGCTAATATCCACATACAGAGAATCCATATTAGGATTCTGCCAAGTGAAAGGTTTTGGTGATAAAATTCCTCTGTTGTTAGCAAAGAAACATGATAATGCAAGTTCACTTATCGTTAGAGCTGCAGGTACATTTAAATATTCCTAGCATATATTAATTTTTCTATCATGGCTCACAGGTTCTCAGATAGCTTAACAAATGGAACCAACCCATAAAGTTCCATTTGAAAGCAATAATAATCTTCTCTTCAGAAAAATAACAGAAACTGAATGGGTGGAATATTTTGTGTGTCAACTATAAAGAAGTAACGTTACCTCCAAGTCTCAAATCCGAGATTATTTCAGGAAAAGAAGTCTTGGTAGGTACAAACTGAAGTTCAGGTTCTTTGTATCTATTCTCAGCTATCCTTTGACTCAGGGTGTGACCTCTGGCAAATGATTTCAAGGGAGACTGCAAAGCAGAAGGAAAGGGATTGCTCACACTGTGATGAAGAACAGATCAACGCTCCACCTGACATAGGAATGGCCGGCCTGGCCCATCTGGCCCCCTATCTCTTCTTTAAAGTGGCCCTAAAAAAGAATCAGTGGGTGTCTCAAGGAGGCCAAAAGAGCATCTTAAGTATATAGTGCGCTTCTCTGAATTCTCTACAGCTTCCTGAAATCTGCAGTTTAGGAATTTCCTACACCTGCTATATTGGATTGCATCCCCTGGGAAAACATTAGTAGTGTGCAAGTAACAGTGGGATAAAAATCAACCTGCTAAGTTTACTTGGAAGTCTGTGGGAATTCATTTCCCCTGCTGACAGCGTGGCTCTGAGCTCCCTTTCTTAGCATTAGTTCAGGTTAGTTCCAAGATATTATACTGAAACCTGGGTGTGGTGCAGAAAAAGGCACAAAGGATGCACTGGGGCATTAGGAGCTGTTTGGGGGTTTTGTTGGGATTTTTTTTTTTTTGGTTTTTTTGGTTATTTTTGTGGGAGGTAGATGCTAAAGAGGGATTCTAGATGCAGCCTTTATTGGATTCAAAACATTCATAAAATCAGTTTGATCTGCAGGGTTTAATGAGACTTTCTTCTCTCACTGGGGTCACTGTGAGGTCCCAGTGCAGAAAAATCTTATTTCTGCACACTCCTCTTCAACCTCTCACTCCATCCCACCATCGGTGACAGTGGGATGGACAAGTTCCATCTCTTACTGCTCTGCTCCACCAGTGCCTAGGGACACCTCATTCCTTGTGGGCTGGCCTTTTTAGAGTAGTTGTACACAATGCTGGCCTTCTACCTGAAAAAAACAGGCCCAGAAAGAAAACATGCAGATGTCTTGTTCAGTCCAATTAGGAGAGCAATAGATCACGAGTTCTGTTTTGTGATAAAACAGGCACACCCATCTGCTGCCCTGTGGGTACTGGAGCTGGTAACAGAAATAAGAAATTGCCTGTTATGATCCTCAGGATCCTGAGAAATATAAAAAATAAGAAACCTAGCAAGCTTTCCACCTAGCCCTGTTGATGTCAGTGAGAAAAACACATCTCAAAACAAATTCCATCCACTCCTGATTCACAGAAAGCTAACAGTATTGAAACCCACAACATTTTCCCTATTTCAACTGTCTGTTGGACCTCCAGAAGTGCACTTCCATTACTTTCTGTGAAGTATGGCACTATACCACAAAGAAACGTGCACCTACTCCTGTTAGGTAATTAGCACTGAAAGTCATTGTTTCGGAGAACCATTCAGAGAAAAATAAGATGAAGTCCATTTTTCACTCATTCCTGGTTATTAATGGCAATTTTAGCAAAATGTATGAAGAGTGTATCTGATCTCTGCTGTCACACAGCAGACAGATTTTAACTCAATTACTCCCCTCTCACCTTATCTGAATGCATTTTCCTGGATGAAATTAGATCAGCTGTTATCTCTGAACACACACCCCATGAATTGCAGGTGGAAATATCCACAAGGAAAAACAGATGCTCTTGTGATTGACAGAAACCCCTGAAACACTGTCTGCTCCACAGAAACAAAGGCAGAGATTTCACAGGAGTGATTTACTAGCCTGTGTTACACTGGCAGAGAGACATTTTTTGTATGACTAAAGGTCTGGTCTTGTTGCAGAATAAGTAAATATGCTTGCCTCAAATTCTATATAATCTAGTTTGCTGCAGAAAATTAAAAATATTAGTATAGCAACTATTAAATCAAGTGATTTAAAAACAGTGTAAGGTGGAATGAAAAAATATCGTAGCAGAAAATCCCATAACTGCATGTTTTGGATAAAATCAGTGAGAGAAATAAAGCTAACGCCTAGGTGACTGCAACCAGTGAGAGATGATATTTTGCTGTATGTGGAGATTAGTGTAAACCCTGCATTTGTGTATATTTCCTCCCAAATCTTAATATCAGTGTTGTAAAGCACATGTAGTGACACCAGAAAGGGCTTCCATGTTCCAGCATTGCAATTTTCGTTTTCTTAAAAAGACAAATAAAAGACCCCAAAGGCTTTAGGAAACTATGGATTTTTTTTACATAAATCAATAGCATTTTGATCCTAGTTGCAGTGAGTACAAATGAAACTCTTGTCTTTTGATACTGGCCTTGGCACATAACTTTGTCTGTGATAGCAATTCCCACACCACACGGTCTGATCCTGTTTGGTGAATTCCCAGTTACTTGAATCCTAAAAGGTCACATTTCCTATCAGTTCATTAGCAGTTCTGTGCAAAAAGAGATGTGAGCTGTGTGTTACAGTGACTTTAATGGGAAAGTGTTGGAGTTTGTGGACAATTTATTTTACTTTGGAGACCTGCTGCTTCCCCAGGGAATCTTGTGAGGGCAGGGGTGGCACCAGGAAGGCAAGAGGCTGGGAACGCATAAGAAAAATGTCAACAGTAGCAAAAGAAACATCTCAGCAGAGTGGAGCAAGGAAAGAGATGTCTAAGATTTGGGTTTTGATTCATTATCTCTGTCTCATGTCCCCAGAACATGTACCTGAAAGCTACAGGGCTCTCAGAGGTGTTCTCTCACCAGAGGTTGTGGCAGTGCCTCTTCCATGACATGAAGTTTCCCCATTCTGCACTTAGTCTGCACAATTCTCTTGTCATTTATCTAGAAATTTTCCTGAGTATGTATCAAATAAAATGTCAAGGTGCTTCTCTTCAGCTGTTTGATAGCAGACAAGATATCTCCACTCTGATTTTTACAAAGGCAAAAGCTCATCAGTAAATCCTAAAATAAGACTGTGTCTTGGCAGAAGTGTCTTGGAAATCACCTGCAAAGTCTGAAGGTAAAGAATTGATCATATAGCTTTATGTAAAGAGTAGTGTTTTCATTACACTGGATTATTCTCAAAAGCCTTTTCATCAAATGACTTCACAGATTTGATCATTTACATAAATGTATCCAAAGCTGTCTGGCCTGAGCCAGCCCACAACAAGAACTGAACATCACATCATGGAAAAGGAACAGAAGAACAGGTTTGGGAGAGGGGCTTCCTTCAGAGTGTCATGTTTGGAAAGTGGTTCCTCTGTCCCTCAGAAGTGATGTACTATGCACCAAGTACTAGAAGCAAAAAGTCAGATTTATACAGAAGGCTGATTTCATTGCTGAAAAAAAAAACAAACCAGAAATTTGAAAAGACAAAAACTAATACACGATGCTGATAGATTCATTACTTAGTTGTACAGTGCCAGGTAGACCAAGAAACTTTGCCCAGGCACATAAATTGTAATAATTCTCCCTGGTGTTATGATAAATAATACAACCTGTGCAGAGGCTGTACACTTACAAGCTGGTATAACCCACTTGGCAGGTGATTGGAGACCAGTAGGCTCAAGCTATTTAAATGACCTCTTGTTCTCAAGTTCTGTGTAAGAATTAATGACAAGAACCATCAGGCTGAGAAAAACATATCTTGTGTCTATTGAGATTTTATCATTTGACATATGAATGGCCATTTTTGAGATTGAATGATGAAGTTAATTTTGTTTTAAAGGCCTAGTGAAAATGAAAAGCATACACAGAAAATTACTTTTTAATGTTCTTGGTTGTGTTGGAATTACTAAAATTAACACAGGGTGTTGTAAAAACAAACTGATGCCATCACCTTACAGGCACTGGAAGACGATGCCACAGCATGCCAAGTGCCTCTCTCATTGTAACTCCAACATCTTGTCAGAAGCCTTTTAGTCAAGTCAGATTGCTGAGTTGTGTTTAGTTGGATTCATCAAATAAATGGAGCTGTAGATGTAGTGTTTTCTTTTAGCAAGCAGAACTCATTAATTTAATTCTGGAGAAGGTCTGCAAAGAAACTCCAGGAAATTACACTGTGGGGACAAAATGTATTTTAACTGATGAGGTGTAAAGACTGATAGTAAAATGACTGATAATGCAGTTGTTGAGCAGTTGTAGCAAAGTCTGGTCTTGCAGTAATCGAAAACATTTGTCTTGATAAACATGAGGAGCAAAAACAAGGAATGGTACTATTGCAGAGTTTCCTAAGGAGAACTGAACAAAGGGAAAGGAACCCATTTCTAAGAGGTCTTGGGATATTATAGCTCATGAACTTGGGAATTTTTATTCTCCTTTTTCCTGGAAGCACAAGCTTGTTTGGAAATGAGTTTGCATGGCATGGAAGCTCAGTGGACAAGTGACAGCACTGCTTGTAGAGCTTGTAAATTTGAGAAACTTAAGGCTTGCAATTGAAGGATAATTTATTTTTCAGAGAGAAATTCAGCATTACAAATCAAAGAGCACTCTTGTGACAGAGTAAGACAAAGATTCAGCACAGAAAAATGGATACTTTATGTGATTACACCCATAATTCACCAGTGCTCAGCTTTAAGTAAGTAATATAACTCCCTTACCAGTCTACTAGAAATTACAGGGGGGAAAAAAAAAAGGGAAAAAAACTAAACAAAACCCCAAAGTACCCACAATAAAAAGATCCATCTCTAGTGATTCTAAAAGCTTTCTAAAAAGCTTTTTAAGAATATGCTTTCCTGAATGTCTCCATTTGCATTAGAAATACATAGATTGGGTTGGACAGAATAATAAAGCACCTTTTGTCATTCTTTCTGTTCAGCCATGGTTAAATGCAGCAGTTCCAGGTCACACACTGTGACTTTCAGAAGAATAGAATAAGGAGTCTTTCAGCACACGTGCCCATTTATGAGAATTAGGATCCCTAGAGGAAGAAACTTTTCCTACTTTCTGAATTGATGCCACTAATTTGTTCCCACATACTTCTGTGTTGTGACCAAATAGCAGAATGAGCACTTTTAAAGATTTAAACAATGGTAAATATTTTTGTCAGGACACAGTGTCTTAAATAGATCTGTTACTTCATCTGAGCAATGAGGATTCAAAAACAAGAGCACAGAAGACATAAGGAGAACAAAAAGAGTAAGTTCAGACCAACAAAGCTGCATATTTTTTATTCATTCATTCATTCATTTCTTAAACTTCATACTTTAGAAAATCTGTGTTCATGAGGTACAGAGGCAATAAATAGGCTAATAACCTTTCATCCATGATGAATTCCTACTAATTTCTTAAACTTCATACTTTTAAAATCTGTGTTCATGAGGTACAGAGGCAATAAATAGGCTAATAACCTTTCATCCATGATGAATTCCTACTCGTTTCTTTTCTCTGGGAATTGGAACTTAAACATTCCCTATAGGGTATATGAAAAAATAAGTCTCAAACTACTTCCATGCAAGTAGTTGGCCACGTTCTGTGTTTCAGGATTCAGAATATAATGATTACAGTGATAAGAATACAACTTAGTCTTTCATGATATTTATTATATACACAAAATTCAGATCTAAATTGCCTGCATAGTTTTTGTGTCCTGACTTTATGCAAGAGGAAGTAAAAGCTGGAATGTTTGGCAATAAATGGGCAAAAATCGCATATGCAGTGACATACCTGATGAAAATCCCACTGAAAGCAGGGAGGAAAAGAGTGAGGGGATTAAAATTCCTGTTGTAGAGGCAAAATGGACCTGTCTGACAGTTCAATAGTGTGCTCTGTGAAAAGCCTGGACAACCTCTATTAGCGCTGCTGATGAGATAAAGGTGGTGTTTTTCCTGAGTGCACTGGGGGCAAAAAGCCTACAACTTGCTGTGCAGACTGAAAGCCTTTGTTAAACCAGGAGACAAAACATTTACTGATAACATGGGGGAAAAAAGCTCTACATTCACTGGTGATTTGAAGAGCATTTCAGTTTTGATAAGCAGAATAAAAGGAAGTCAAACATTTCTGAGTTTGAATTAAGAAAATGAACAGAGCTTTGCCAGCTTGATGAGAGTTTAAAGTATGGGGAGCCTCAGCAGTGTGTTGTATGCAGAAAGAAGCAATTCAAAAATATCTGTTTGCTGGGGGTTTTTATACCCTAAAATGTTCTCTAAAATTTGATATTTAATTCTTATCACACTGTACTTCAACAACATTATATGATCACCTTAACAAATTAACCAGAAGTTGAGACAAATTTAAAATATAGGCACCATTTAAATTGTCCATGCTTTGCTTTGGAGATGCAGAAATTTGTGAAAGTAATGTTTTCTTTGGAAATTTTTCTTTGACCACTTTTTCTTGCAGTACACTTATATGGAAATTTTTCTCCCCAACAGAAAAAAAATCCAGCCACTCAAAATTAACCAGCAGTTTCATTAACCAACTGTTCATTTTATTTTAGCTTAAAATTGTGGTTTTTTTCTTTATGCTGATACTTGCTATGAGCCAGATCATTCTATGTGAGGATAAACAATTGATTACATTTATATCTGTGCATCTGCAAGGCCTCAGCCAGCAAACTCTGTATCTGAAGAAGGGTACTGGGCCTCCTGTATGCAGCAGAGCCAGAAACAGGTCCAAATGAAAGTGTAAGTTTGTGTTGAGACAATGAATAACAAAATTCAGCTTTTTACTAGGGCCTGATGTTCTTGGAATGTTTCATTAGTACATTGTTGAAGAATTGCCAGCTTGGTTTGATTATCAGAGCATCTTCTATTCATTGATTGCATCAAATCAGAGGGAGGGCTGAGGGTGATGGTGAGAAGGAACAAACACACAGAGGAGGATGAGGAGGAGGAGTTGTATTCAAAAAAAACCCTGAAATTAATATTCTTAAAAATCTTTTTCCATAGCAAGGTTGGTTGCAAAGGTGTGAATTCAGTCCAGTGCTCTGACAATATCCCAGCAAGGAAGCTGGAAAGTCTCCATGTCTGTGTTTGTGTGGTGGGTCCTTGCCATGGAGCTGTGTCCCAGTGACCAACCAGTCACTCCAGATTGGATGTCATTTATCTGGTTTTGTGTTCTGAGAGCTTTCTGCAAGTGTGTACCTATCCTACCCACCCCTGCCATCCTCAGGCTCGTGAACCTCCAGCATCAAACAGGGAAGAGCAGGAGTTGAATTCTCAGGGTCTGGGTGCTCTGCTTCTGGTTCCACCCTGTGTTTTAGATGTCTGCCATGGCTGTACAGAGTTACACGGAGAGAATAGATATAAAAATAGGCTAAACTGTAACCACAGAGGAAGAATAATTCACCTCCTCAGCCTTTCTAGTACCAATTTTTTGCATTGCTTTATTACTTAACATTCTGCTTATCGTTTACTTTTACATTAGTTTCCCACTTAGTTCTGCTTCTGATTAATTTTCTTATAGATGCAGAAGTGACAAACTTTTCAAATGTTTGGGTTTTTTTCAACAGAATTTATTTTCCAGATTAGCCTTCTTCCACAAAGCCTAACAAGTCCAATGCTCAGAGGTTATTAGGACTGATTCTTTTCTAACAGTATCCATGCATTCAGGGCTGTGATTAATTCTCCTAGAAAAAAGAATCTATGCAGTTGATAGCTTTAAAAAATGTATAACATGGATAAGTGTCACACGGCTGGCTATGAAAAGAGAAGGATATTAATCACAACATTTAGATTAGATTGTAGATGCAATTGAACTTTTCTCCCTTGCTGCAAACATTATGTTTAGAACAGTCACTGCTCTGCTATTCTAGCAGGGAGAAAAACATGTTTAATTTACACAGCTGAAAAGGCTTGGCCTTACCATCTTCTATTCATTGATTGCATCAAATCAGAGGGAGGGAGGAGGGTGATGGTGAGAAGGAACAAACACACAGAGGAGGATGAGGAGGAGGAGTTGTATTCAAAAAAAACCCTGAAATTAATATTCTTAAAAATCTTTTTCCATAGCAAGGTTGGTTGCAAAGGTGTGAATTCAGTCCAGTGCTCTGACAATATCCCAGCAAGGAAGCTGGAAAGTCTCCATGTCTGTGTTTGTGTGGTGGGTCCTTGCCATGGAGCTGTGTCCCAGTGACCAACCAGTCACTCCAGATTGGATGTCATTTATCTGGTTTTGTGTTCTGAGAGCTTTCTGCAAGTGTGTACCTACCCTACCTACCCCTGCCATCCTCAGGCTCATGAACCTCCCCCTGTTCCATTCCAGCATCAAACAGGGAAGAGCAAGAGTTGAATTCTCAGGGTCTGGGTGCTCTGCTTCTGGTTCCACCCTGTGTTTTAGATGTCTGCCATGGCTGTACAGAGTTACACGGAGAGAATAGATATAAAAATAGGCTAAACTGTAACCACAGAGGAAGAATAATTCACCTCCTCAGCCTTTCTAGTACCAATTTTTTGCATTGCTTTATTACTTAACATTCTGCTTATCGTTTACTTTTACATTAGTTTCCCACTTAGTTCTGCTTCTGATTAATTTTCTTATAGATGCAGAAGTGACAAACTTTTCAAATGTTTGGGTTTTTTTCAACAGAATTTATTTTCCAGATTAGCCTTCTTCCACAAAGCCTAACAAGTCCAATGCTCAGAGGTTATTAGGACTGATTCTTTTCTAACAGTATCCATGCATTCAGGGCTGTGATTAATTCTCCTAGAAAAAAGAATCTATGCAGTTGATAGCTTTAAAAAATGTATAACATGGATAAGTGTCACACGGCTGGCTATGAAAAGAGAAGGATATTAATCACAACATTTAGATTAGATTGTAGATGCAATTGAACTTTTCTCCCTTGCTGCAAACATTATGTTTAGAACAGTCACTGCTCTGCTATTCTAGCAGGGAGAAAAACATGTTTAATTTACACAGCTGAAAAGGCTTGGCCTTACTTTCAAGATCGTCTCATGAATTCGGTAAACATGACTCAGTGAAGAATCTAGGCTTGAAGAAAAGAACAACCCTTAGTTTAAGATTCAGCAAACCTCTAGAAGAAGAAAAATCTTAGAGGTGAAAGACAGCAAACATGTTTGATGGAGGCAACTGTACTGTGTTAATTAAAACCTCAGACTGCCTTTATTTAGCACAGAATCTGTGACCCTTGGAAGCATCACTGTGAAGCTGGTGCTTAGTTTTGTCTCAGACCTAGCCCTGCTCTCTTAGCACACAAAGGGAACACTTCTGATGCCTCCAAAAGAGATCACAGCAATCTATATATTTCTGGGATTCTTTTTTTTTAATTTCATATTTCTGGATTTCATGTCTTTTAGTTCTCCACCTCTAACAGCCTGTCAGTCTATATGAACAAAGGTTTTATTTTTGTTGTGGTTTAAACAGCTCTTTGCTCACACATACATGGGATGGGGAAAGAATCAGAAATAAGGAAACATCCAGGGACTGAGATAAAGGCAGCTCATTAGAACAAAACATAATTGTAATGGAAAAAAAATATACAAAATGAGGGATGTGCAATCAGTTGCTGACTGATGTGCAGCCAGTCCTGAACTGTGGGCTGCAATCCCCAGCCAACTTCCCTGGCTCTATATGCTGAGCATGGCACCATGTGGAACAGGATATCCCTTTATCCAGTTGGGACCAGCTGTCCTGGCTCTGGCTCTGTCCCCTCCCAGCTTCTTGTGCCCTCCAGCCCCGCTGCTGCCAGGGCTGAAAAGCCCTTGATGTAGTGTAAGCTCTGCTCAGCAGCATCAAAAGCATCAGTGTTTTGCCAACCTCATTCTCATTCTAAATCCAAAACACAGCACTGTAATAGCCAGTAGGAAAAAAAGTAACTGCTGAAACCAGAGCACTTTTCCAGCTGGCTGCTGCATTGTTGTGAGTTCTTCCCAAAACAAGCCCATGTTTATATTGAATCTGAGGACAGGCTTTCATAGCAGTCCGTAGCAGGGAATGGCATCTTCAGCAGAGGTTGCTGGGGTGGTTTTTCAGGTGTTTTTTTAATTTGATTTGCTACAATGGCCATTGGTTAAACGGTGTTTGAAATTAAACAGGAGACAGAAACCAGTGTTAGAACCTCATAAGTAAAACACTTGAGATGCACAGCAAAGATGCAGCAGTGCAGAGGCTGCTGTAGTGCTTTGCAGTCCAAGCTATCCATCAGCAGGCTGCTCAGCAGCCACTGCTGTCACCCAGTGCTCAGTAACCCTCAGAAGGAATGGGCTTTTCCTGCATGCGGGAAACTGCAGATCCAGTGCCTAATTCACAGACACCTACCCCTCCCTATTTTGTTTTTCCTCATAAAACTCTGAAGAGATTAATTTCCTTAGGAAGCATAAAAGCAATCATTGATAATAAGCAGGAGAATTTTCTAAGTCAAACCCCCCAATTTAATTACTAAGTCTCTTCCTCTAAGCCATCACAGAAGCAGGTGAAGAACCTTCTTGCCAGACAAACTTTTTGCTGTGGAATTGTGCCCCTGAGGTAGAGCAAGCTTGTCAATAAAGAGTTCTTCAGGGGATTTCAGCATCCCTCAGCGAAGTCAGGACATTTCTATCACTGCAATCAGCTTCTTGAGCTGTACAATTTATTTTGTGTTGCTCAAAGAAAGAATGATAAGAAATGCTTGGGGAACAACCACATGTCTTTGGGCTAACTGCAGGTGTTAAAGCTGCAGGTTTCTCCTGAAACTCATCTTTAAAATTATTCCTGGTGAGTTCTGATTGTAAACTTCTGTTTTACTGACATGGGCTGAGCCATGTCAGAAACCTCCAATTCCTTTTAACCAACTGTTTCTGGTTAGATTTCATCTGGTGTTTATGTTAAACAGTCTCAAAAACACAACAGGTTGGTATAGGGAATAAACCAGTCTAAAGTCCCTAACTCTCATTCCAGTCACAGCATTGCAGTTTTCCAGTCTTTGGGGTGATTTTAGTTTGATAAAAATTAGTTTTTGAGGGCTTCTTCTTATACTTTTCTTTTGAAACATAAGTGTTAGAGCAGGTAATGACCAGAAAAGGCAAATGAATATACTTAAAGACATTTTATTCAATATGCAGCTTGGTATTAAACCATCATTTCAACTTAAATGTAGCAAATTACTTTTTCCCAACTATAAGCACCATTTTTTTTCTGAATATTTTTGTCACATGATCCCTACCTTACTAGTGAGCACATGTTATTTGCTCCCCACTAGCTGTTTTAATGGCCACCCAATGGGGTCATATATCACCTTATTTATTACATCTGCATCTGGCAAAACTGTTCCTAAAAAAAAAATCATTTATTGAAATAATTTAGCCTTTTTTTTTTCCAGCTCTACAAAATATCCATAAGAAGAATGTGACTTTTATTACTTCATTCCTTATTCATAAGTGTTTGTCAGATCACTTATGCGAACAAATTATTGCCTGTGGAATTTTCTCAAATCTTCCAATCATTCCTTGCCATCTGGTCAACAAGGCTGGCTTCATTAGTCACACAGTCTTATTTATATCTTTTGATATGCAATAACCATCCTCCTGGAGCCCAGACTGGGGATGTCCAAGCTAAAAGCAGAATTCATTCCAGCCTAGGTTGCCTCACAGTAGATCTGCAGTGGACTCTCAGAGCACACAGAGTAACAAACATTTACTGAGGGAAAACTCAAATAAACTGAGTTTAGAGAAACTGCCTCGAATTTACTTGGAAATGTTCTAAAATATCTTTCTTCTTGTTTTTTTTTTTTTACCTCCCATACAAGGAAATAGATCTGTTTTCCTACATGTATTGAGTTTTTGTGCTCAGCCCGCTCCTGAAAGGAACAGCAGGATCTGCTGCTTGTCTGGAATGCATCTGCTTTGCTTTACATGTCATACACAGACATATGGAGATGTGTTTGTGTCCTGCTGTGTGTTGACACGTCACAAGTGTACACTGGATCAGGAATTCATTGTGCTCATAAAAATAAACAAATATATATTACATATTTATATATATGCCACTGAAGACCTTTCACACAGCATCTGTATGGAGACATTGCTTCACATTTCTCACAGAGGGCTCCAGTTAAACCCTGGTCTCTCCTGTGGCCCCACCTCCCGTGGGTCTCTTGTGATGAGCACTGGTGGGAGGGGAGGGAGCAGGAGCTCAGCTCTCCTGCCCATAAATGTCTGTCTGTCCCTCTGGGGATGCAGGGCTCTGTCCTTGCCTTTCCCTGGCCAGCTCTGGCCCTGCTCATCTGCTGCTGCTGCTTTATTGACTGCCCTGTCCATCATTCAGATGGATTCTGAAGTACACATCCTTCTGGCTCAGCTTGCCAAAGGAAATGTCACTTTGGCTGAGATTTTAAAGCATTTCCACCACCTAATTCTCTCAACACTATTAATAGACAATACTTTCTTGTTATATATATTTTTCTATTAAACATTTTCATTTAGCATTCACATCTGAAGGTTTTCATTTACTTTTCTAATGGCTCATTAAAAAGTGAATATCATGGTAAAGGAAATGGTTTAGGAATACATGTCATGTGAGGTAGATGTAGCTGATAATTACCATGTGTTAATGCTTGAAGGGCCTGGCTTCTTTCTGGGCAACCCAAATCAGTGGAGACACTCCACAAACTTTCTCCCCTGTGATTGTGCTGTCACTGAGGTGTGAGCAGGGAGCCTGGAGGTCCTGCACTTGTGGTAAAAGCAGATTACCTCCAGGCAAGCGACCCAGGCTACAAAATCAGGAACTATCTCTTAGTTAATTCTTCTGGAAAAAAGACAAATGGCAGCAGTATTTATAAAATAGCAGCAAATAGTGTTTAGGAAATAGTAGATAGTAGTTAGTAATGAGTAGTACTTCTCAGCAAAAATCTAAATGTGGCACATATGAATGACAGAGCCTGCATTAGAACTCTGTGCTTTAGTACTCCTCCCTTGGGTTGCTGTGCTCTTCATGGACTCTTGGATTCCAAAAGAAGGGATTCAGCACTGGGATCATTGGAAGGGAAGGGCTGGGCTGTGACATGGCTTGAATTCCAGGATAACTTTGGGACACATCTCCTTGGTGAGCTTGGCAAGCCCTGCCTGTGAGCCTGCTCACAAAGCTCAGCCAGGGCTGCTGCTCTGACACATCTGTCACCCCCAGCACCCCTTGGGTAGATCTGTCCATTCCGTTCTGCACATTGTGCCTTTTTTCCATACTGAACACCCTAAAAACCAGCGTCTTCTACTGTTTTTATTTTGGATTCCCTTGGTGCATGTGTAATAGCTGTTTGTTAGTTTCAGAGAGGAATACTGTTTGAAATATCATTTCAAATTAATACATTTTGTTACTCAAAAACAAATTAAAACATGCTGGGGCCTAGTTTAGTTGGGAAATAAAAGATGTCAATGGGACAGAGGGAGGCCTGAGAGGGGATAAGAAAGAAGAGCATGAAAGTCTAACAATGGAATAGATGGATTCCTGACCAGAGGCTTGACAACCAGTGGTCCAAATCCAATAAATTTTATCCACAGGCTTAGCAGAAGACTATTGCCAGTGAAAAACTACTGACTCTGCCTCAGGGCAAAAGACAAAAAACCTCGTCACACACAGAGCTTCAACACAGGACTCCAAAGATTCTTCTGTCACAGCTTTGCTGAAGGCTTTGATGTATCACCCAGTGCTGCAACCCCTGTCCTAATGAATTAATAATTAAAAAACCTATAATGGGAATACTGAGACAGTTATCAGGTTACCAGAAGGATTATGAGGAGCCTGATTAATATAATCTTGGAAACAGTCAGAGATGTTCAATGTGTGTTCATTCCCTGTGTGGTCCTTCCCATCCTTTCAGAGACTTCTGTTCCTGTACAATCAGGTCACATCAGCACTCCCAGGGCAGTCCCAGTCCAACTTTCTCATTTATTCATTACATCCTGAAGTGGTTAATTGATTTAACTGCTTTCTGGATATTATGAAGGCTGTTGTTGGTTTTTGTTTTCATAGCTAACCTCTTCTGTATTGGAATATTTTTTCATATTCTTTCCTAATTCTGCAGTTAGGTTAACATACACTTTTAAATTAAAATAGAGATGCATTCAGTTCCCTTGGATGTTCACCACAGCCCTCTGCTCCACATGAAGCTCAGGCAGTGTCTTGTTGCCAGTGTGGGACAAGGGCAGTGGTCAGCCTTTAGGGGACATCTGAGGTCACTGATTTGCCTCTTTTTCTTCTAGCAAGTGTTTTCAGACAGCTGAGCCTCACCTCCACTTGTCTCTCTCATTCCTCAAACACCAGAAACAGGAAATTCAGTGTCACTGGAGAGAATCTAGTGAAAACTTCTGGAAGGCTTAATAGGACAATAACTAGGAAAATAATTTAATAGGATAATTTTTATGTTTATTTTGTTTTGCACCTTGGTCCTCTTTTCAAAAGAAAACTCAAAACACACTGTGAGGTAAGATTTTGCCTCTGTGTCTCTCCTTTGCAAGACAGTGCCATAAATATTACACAAGAAGCTAATTCTGCCAAAGACATGCATGTCCAGGGAAGCAGGAAAACTAACACAAATACTGCTCTGTAAAGAAACTCAGGGTTTGGGGTTGTTTTGGGGATTTTGTGAATTGGTGTTTTGTTTAGTTCATTGTGCTATCGGGTTTTTGGTTAGTTGGTTGGGGTTTTTTTTGTTTTGTTTTTTTGTATTATTTTGGTTTTAAGTCCTGTTTTTCATAACTTGGAGACTGGGGAGCTGCTCTTCAGCGTGACATTTTGTTTCTTAGCTCTAGAATTGACACATTTTATATATTGCTGGATACAAGAGTTAGAATGACAACAACTTCTGGCAACCAGAGAAGCACTAGAACAGTGGCTTAGACATAAGGGTAAACTTCTATGGAAATGCATAAGTTTTAACCCTGACAGCGTTGTTTTGGTTTTTTTTTAATTTTAATAATTATCTGCTTTGTTTAATTTTCTAGTGTGGCATGAGAAAAGCTCTGGCAAGCAACTGAATCTGTACATGGAACTAAAATTACATTAAATATTAGCTTTCTATTTTTAAGAGAACCAGAAATTACATAAACAAAACTAACAAGGTATACCATGAGGTAGCAGCCAGTTGGTATCATTTACTTATCTAAATTTTATAAAATATTTCTCTAGTGTTAAAAACCCTTTCCAGTTGGATGATATGAATTCTCTTCAAGATTGAAGGCTGAATTGATTATATTGTATCAGTCTAAAAGAGATAATTGAATTAATTTCATTTCTTCTTTTAAAAAAACACAGATGGATACAGGAGGGAGGATGAAATAATTCCACCCTAATTCAGTCCAAGAGTTAGAAAAAGTTTCTTGGGTTTCACAGAAATGGCCCCATTTGACAGCCAAACATCAGATCCACTGTGTAATTTCTCATATCACATATGGGTTAAAAAGTATATAATCAGGTTGTGGAGTTGGTGTGCTTGTGCTTTTTGAATTATTTTGTTTGATATTGATATGTATTTATAAAAATATATTTTTAAATGTGATCTAGTCATTTTGAGCTAGCTCTAGAGAGCTCCTAGCTCTTCAAACCCTTCAAAACTTCAAAGAATATATCTGGCAAGTGTACACACATAAAATCAGTTCTTTTTCTGAAAAATTCATTATCAATTCTTATTCTTTAAAGATATTTGGGAAAATAGCCAATTGCAGCCCACATCTGCAATTTTATCAAAACCACTTTCATGGACTGAATAAATGCATTTGGCCATATACCTGACAGCGTGCCACTAAAAATTCTCTATAAAGTTTTCAGCTGAAGGAAATATAAATGACTGAGCTATAAAAGTCTACATAAGAGGGTCTGGAGAAAATGCTGACAGGCCCCTGTCTCCAGTGATGCTGCCAGGTGCTGTTATAATTAGTGCTCTGGAAGCAAGGAATAGTTCATTTCTGCAAGCAGACTATAACCTTGTGTGCAGGCCACGTCTGTTAATTTGAGACTGAGCCTTATTTCAGCACTTGGACTACTTAAGAAGAAGAAAAACTTTTGATAGGGGACTTTGGTGCTGAAAAAATGTCCTCAGGTCTAGATTTTGGGTTGCCTTACTCAGCAGAAAGTGGAAGGAGTAAGAAAGATGTGAGCGTTTTCAGCTCATTTACCATGTAGTTTATGAAATAAACTATGGGCAGACATTTAAATGAGCAAACTGCTGAGGAGAAATGGTTTCTCATTCAGCATTTCAGCTGACAGGTTGTTAGAGTCAGTCAGAAAATCACTCCTTTTTCCTGTTTAAAGTAAGAGAGAAATGCACATAGGGAAAAAAAAAAAAAGAGTCCAACACTGAACAAAGCAGTATTGAAAAAAGGGAAGAGCACAAGATCTCTCTTAATATGGAGATTCAGCAATGTTTTGTAAGATGCAATTCAGTCGATATAAAAAAGCCAAAGTCCTCAGGTTTTCCATCACAGCAAGAAATGGGTTTAGTGTTCTTATCCTGCCTCTGCTAGTCTCACTCTCTTTGCAAGCTGGACGCTAATTTAATGAAACACATGTGCAAATATTTTTGACACCTCAGGGTCTATTAGGAGGCTGAATGAGTGCTATTCATCACTGTCCACAAACTGGAGTATACATTCTCTTTTTTAGACTTCCTGAGAAGTGAAAGGTCTAAATGTAACTGCAATATAAATGAAGAAAGACATTTGGGCTGGTACAGTTGAGTTATTCGGAAAAAAAGAAATAATAGCATGTACTTTTGTACCTGGGGCAAAATTTTCCATGTTTTCTATAGGCTGAGACACTGTTCTTAAATTAGCAGCTGACTGCCAGTGTGTCCCACAGAAAAACTCACCTTGTAAATAATCTATAGTGGAGAGGTTAGATGTATAATTATAGAGATAGATATTGGAAGAAAAGAAAAAAGTTAAATTTGATGGCTAGACAATAGCTGCAGCTATGAAACTCAGCATCTGATTTTAGTGGTTGCACGTTAGCCTCCACTACTGACATTATTAACTGTATATCACTGCTGTAAAGAACATCCTCTTTGTCTCACTAAAATGGGTTTTCTCTAAGCAACAGACAGCCTCAAGGACATTTTGTGTCCAACACTAAGGAATTCTAAATGAAATTGTTATATCACATGGGGCAGGGCACTTCACTTGCCTTGTGTATAATCCAAATCAGGCTGCTGTGCTAATGAAGAGTTTAAGTTCCTGCAGCTGCAAAGGCTGAGGACACCTCAGCTGTGCACTCATGGCCATCATGGCCCTCAGATATCTCACCAGTTCCTACCTTCTGAGAGCCAGGTGGAACAGCAGCTCTGAACACCAACATCAAAAATTCATTGCTGACACCACCGAATCAGGGCTCTTGTGCACTGTGGGTGCTCTGAGAGCAGCAAATGGAAATTTACATTCAGAATCCATTGCCCTTGGTGCTCATCTGGAGCAGAAGGTGGAGCACAAACTGGGGAGCTGGCTGTAACAAATTCCTCTAACAGAAAAATGTGGAGATAAAGATGATAGCTATCCTGATCTTGTAGTGCACAGACAGTCATCCTGATGTTGCAATAACATCTTTCTATATATATGAACATGAAATAGCTAAAAGTCAACAAAATAACACATTTCTTAATGGGGGGGAGGAAACTGTGACCCACAGGGTGTCTCTGCTCATGGAACTGTCACTCTGTGAAGTGCCATCTCCCCTTCCCAAATGCACACTGACCATTTATCCTGTTCACGCCCTTCTTTGCTGGTTCCCCTGATTGGGCAATGCAAACCAGCTGTGCCTCCTCAGTTAATCTGAACTTCACTCTCTACAGCTGCTGCCAATGAGCCAAACCTTCCCATGGTCCCTCAGCTGAAAGATTCCACAAAGCACACCCAAACCATAAAAGAACCAGCAACAGCAGAGCTATGCTGCTTGGTCTTCTGGATTTCTGTGCTGGAAGGAGCATCTGGGGTCTTCTAAAGGTATTTTTGTTCCGTGGTTTTATGTATATGGTGTTTTGAATGTATTGTTTTACATATTGTGGTTTTTTTGTACTTGATTCTGAGTTCAGTACTGCTGCTTCATAAATTAGTCCTCTTATAATGTCTAGGTTTTGTGGGATAATGCTGAAAAATATGAAAGTGTTGTTTTACATTTTGAGAAAAATGGGGACTTTACCGTCCTTGTTCAGTTGTTTATATTTTTAATTGTGATTTAGAAAAGTTACATGGTGTGACTTATACATCCTGCGGCCTAGCCTAGCTGCAGCCTGACTGTTGAGTGAATTACAAGGTATTGTAGAGAACCTTTATGCTTGTTTTAGGGTTTCCCGTTTGCCTCATAAGGTTACCTCTCTACTGGTAATTCCTAGGCTGCCTCTTTTCTTGCTTCTGTGACTGTGCCACCCCTCCCAGCATCAGTGGTGAGAAGTAAATGTGCATTGTGGAGCAGAGTGTGTGGGGAGATGGGTTGTTCTGTGCTCCCCAGATCCACCTGGCCTCTGTGGGAAGGGCAGGCCACAGTGATCCCTTAAGTTTTAGATTTCCTGTTTTCCAGATTCTGTACTGCATTAGTATATAACTCTGACCTTCATATAAAGTGTTAGCAAGTTCTCCTCACAGTTTAGTCAGACAAAACAATCCTTTTCCAGCCCGAGAACCAAGGAGCCCATTACAGCTTCAAGCCCAAAAAATACAAAAAACAGTGACTTGAGGAGAGCAATCTGGAAGGATGGGACTTCATACCTGAAGCTGTAACTGGACAATTAACTCCAATATGTAAATGAACCAAAACTTAGAAAAGTGTGAAATCTTGTGACCTGGTGTCCATCTTGGGTGTAGCCACAGCCAGGCGCTCTTATACTGCCCAAGGTGCATCCTTTGAAGGCCTTTTTAATAAATACCTACTTAATTCCTTTAATATCTGGCCTCTGTTCCAGGTGGTTTCTCAAGGGCTCTGGGGACTCTGTTTTATTCAGCTTTGAAGGTGGAATTGAGGCTCAAATTTAGGAGGTAGAGGGGTTATAAAATCTTCAAAGACTATCACCAGACAGTAAAATTGATACAACTCTTGTGTCTGGTCCTTTCTGATGGAATGCTTAACCTCATGGCTGTTCATGTGAATAAAATCCATACCTGCTTAATGAATCTATTGGTATTTGCTTGACTTTTTTTTCCCCCTACTCTTGTCTGCATATAAATCACTCAGGTGATGCTGCTGAGAGATCCTGTGGCTGTATTTAATAGTAAAAGCATGTGTTTTCTTAAGCTAATTATCTTTGCCACCCTTGAAATTGAGATTAAGTTTCTGCTTCTGGAAAAAGAGTGTTTTAAACTTCACAACTTCATACTTCGGGGTTTGTTGTTGTCATCTTTTGTTTCTGTTTCTTTTTTTCTCATGTAGCAACACCAAGGATACTTTCTAACTGAGCACCTCTTTGTGAGATAAAAGCGAGGCCCATGGTGATTATATCCAGTCAAATAGCAGGACTGTAGGTGGAAATATACATTATATACAAGTGTGCTGAGAGGCACTGAGAGACTCTTGTAAACAAAGCTGCCAATATGTTGCATTTTGAACACTTCAACAATTATGTTGATTGGTTTTTTTCCCTTCTCTTTGTCTGACAGCACTCACAGGGGTTCATGATTTTTCACTGATAAAGCTCCTGAAACTTTCTTTTCATTTCTGTGAAAATACAGAATAAAGGCACATTGAAGACAGCATTTCACAGAGCAGATGAGCTCCCAAGGGGCTTAGTTTCTTAGGGCTGGCAGATGATAAAGGAAGAAGCTTGTTTTGATGAAAGAGTTTGGAGAATCTGAATGAATAATGACAACTAGTACGTATAGAAGTAGGAATGTTTTTCTCTGGCTTTTGACCATGGATGAATATCTTAAAGCTTGTCATCAAGATAAGTAGTTTGAAACTGTATTAATGATTGAAGTGAAAGGAGACTGTGGGAGGCAGAAGAGTAAGAAAAAGGGAATTCATACAGTGCTGTGGGTGGCTTTTTTCTTTTTCAAGAGCTTCATAAAGCATAAAGGTGATAAATACACGGTAAGGACAGAACAGTTGAAAGATTCTTGTGGAAAGAAGAAAACATGGTTTGACATTTACAGAACATCTACAGAACTGGGCTGAAGAGTAGGAGTACACAGCACATCTGAATGGCAAGAACAATCTACCTTAATTTGAGCCTTTAGGCATGTAAAATCATATAAAGAATTGTGTTCCAAATATTGGGCTAAATGGAGCCATAACTGAGAGAAAGCTGATAGGAAGAAGCAGATAGTGAAGACAACTAAGAATGGGAGCTGTAAAGCAACAGAAAGGGGTACTGGAGGCAGATAATTGGCAAGTTGGAAATGGAGAAGTAAAAAAAAAAAAAGTTCCATGAAGTATTCCTTTGTCATTAATTTTTTGTCACAGGGTGAATCGGAAAGGGGGAAGTATTTTTTTTTTTTACACTACTTGGCATTAGTAGAACTGCAGTGAACAACTTTGCTTTTCCACCAGTCCCACCAGGGAGAGAATCCAGCCTGACATAAGTGATCTATTTGGTTTTCATATATTCTGTTCTCCCAGTGGACTTTCTTTGTGGAGTTGAACAAAACCAAGAGAAAAGTAAAGTGTACTACTGTCAGGATTGTGTTGGAAGAAGTAGAAGGCAGTGGTTTTGAGCTATATCTGTGTGTAGTTGTGTAGAAGGCAGCACTGTGTTTGGCTTATTGTAATGCTGTGGGTTTTTAATGTTAACTGTGTGTGACTTTTCCAATTTACTGTGATTTTTTTTTCTTCTTTCATGTTTAGGCTTTCCTATGCATTGCTCCAAAGCTCTTTCTTTCTTAGAGAACTCTACCAGCTTGTATTGGTGGTTAAAGGGTATCATAAGATCCAGATTATCTTTAACCTTCTTTTCTATGCTGAAGTGTAATTTCAACAATTAATGTATTTGTGCAATGGGAAGGAAGTAATGCAGCTGAAGTGACATTAAGAGGGAAAACTGCTGTTATTAAAGCTGCTATCAGGTTAAATTAGTATCTTCACAAATAACTGCTTTCATCTTTTGAGCCTCCTCATGTTGGAGTGAACTCTGACCACTCCCATATGTCAGAAATCTTTTCATTAACTCTTTCGGGGACCATCAGCAAGCACAGTGGAGTTTTTCCTTTAGTAATATGGTACAGAGGGTTCTCTACCAGGCATGAGAGTCTTCTCTGCATGCAGTTAAACTAAAAACATATGCTAGTGTGAAAACCACAAGCAGTAGTTTGTTAATGATC
Organism: Passer montanus; assembly: GCF_014805655.1. NCBI lineage: Eukaryota > Metazoa > Chordata > Aves > Passeriformes > Passeridae > Passer > Passer montanus. The sequence continues at coordinate 39,646 of NW_024366937.1, forward strand.
TTTTATGGAGGTGTTAAAAAAAACCCCATCAAATCCTGCTATAATAAGGTCAGATTGTAGCTCTGCTTTGTATGTTAAAGGCCTGTGAAGGAGGCTTGCTGGCTACACTTGAAATCTTAAACCAGGTGACAAAATGTTACATGGGCACTCCTGACATGAGTTTAGAGATGCCACTGGGTTTGAGATTGGGAGGGACTATGGATATCAATATGCTGAATGGATATGAGTATCAGCTGCTCGGGCTTTCTGCATTATATAAACCACAGAAATCTCATCCAGCACTTCCTGTGTGAGCCCCATCACTTCTAGTTAAGCTGGGAAGCAATCTTTAGATGGTTACATGGATTCAAAACTTAACGTGAAGAAGGAAGTGCAGACCAATTTTTTAAATTTAATGGGGAAGATAACATACCTGTGTAACAAAGGCAGCATGCATTTGTTTAAGTTTAACATATGATATTTCAGCCTTCAACAATCTGAAGAGGTGGTAGAGCAGCCTGTTTGCCTGAACAGCTCTGGGGTAACAAAGGTAGCATGCATTTGTTTGTTTGTCATATGATATTTCAGCCTTCAACAATCTGAAGAGGTGGTAGAGCAGCCTGTTTGCCTGAACAGCTCTGGTTTAATGTGGCAATATTTACATGTTTACAGTGCTATGCATCATCTGGGTTCAGTGCCTATGTGAGATCTCCAGCTCTGCCTCAGAGCTGTACCCTTTGAAGGTGATCTCTCTGTTCATGGAGGCTGCATCATCCCCAGCCTCAGCAAAACATGCCGGGGTTCGTTTGAAGGTGATTTTTTCTGTAGCAGGAGGCAGTAAAACACAACTTTCAGCAGAGCCTCTTGTACTCCCTGCTCAAAAAGTCGGCTCTGTAGGTGCTCCAGGTGGATCAGACAGTTTCCTGATTTTCCCTTCCTGGGCAGGTGCCTTTCAGTGTGCTGAAATTTAGCTCTGTGTTTACTGAGATTGTCCTTGATCCATTATCATCACAATATGAATATTGACAATCCTATTATTTGATATGCTTCTAAACAAATATTCTGTGATTTCTATTTTTTTGCAGTCTTCAAAACTTGTCTTGGCTTATCCTGAATAACAAAATCACAAAAGTTATCAAAACTCTATGCAAGTGGAGGCATGAGAATGTTAGAGTGTCATACCTGACATTGCTTCCTGAGAGGTGATCCTGTGTGGCACATTTGTGTGAAATGGAATTTTCAGTAAAGTAATGACACATCTGGACTTCAGGTAGATTTGAATCTCTAGCTGAAGCTTGTTGATGTTTGTGTGTGACTGTGAAGTTCATACATTTAACTATCAAAAAGGATTTGTTTAAAGACTTTTTGTCAGGAACCGCTCAGTGTGACTGTGATGGAAGGAGAGTTCAGAGTTTCATTGATTTTATGCAGCAGCTTTTAAACTCTCTTGATCATTATAGCTACCCTGGAGGGTCAGTAATGCTTGGTTTGTTCTGTAATTCTTCACATTTGGCATCATCCAATGAAGCTTTTTAGCTTGCAGTCATAGTAAGCTACACCTGTGAACTTGTGAAAAATATTAAATTCAAAATATGTTTTTGGCATGAAGGGTTGAAAAATCAGAATCAGCTAAAAAGTGAAAGGAGGCATTATAACAAGACTTGAAGTCATTTACAATCTGCATCAAAATCTTTTCTCCAAGTGAGCTAGAGAGTGTCAAACTGAAGCAAGTTTAATTCCAGGTGTGAAAATGGAGGATGAAGCCTTCAGAAGGGAGCAGGTTCTACTGACATGAAAATGTAAATATGAAGACTCCAGTAGCAAATCTTGTATTGCAGGGAATTGGTACCCAATGATAGCCATCTGAGGAAGTGTGTAGAAAAAAAAATTCTCTAAATGCCACGTATGGTTTTTATCTAAACAGTTATATTTGAAACTTGGAAATTAATTGTATTTATTGAACAAGATCTTTTTGAGTGGGAGTACTCCATTCTCTGTGTTTGGAGTTTTTTTCTTACTCTAATTTCTTTTTACTTAGCAGGGTAGGGGGTGCTAATGTTACTGCTGAGTTTGTTAATTTAATAGAAGTTAGAGGCACAGTCACTCAGGCAACAACACATAATACACAGCAAGACTGTAATAAACATATTGCTGTGTTAGGCATACATGGAAGAAAATGTGCAAATAACAATACAGTGGGTGTATCCCTCACAGGCTGATGAGTTTTCTGTCACAGCAATTAACCAAAACAATGGCAAACAGAATGAAAAGTGATGAACACAGGAACATCATCAGTGACGATGAGCTTGTGTGGGAGCATGCTGGAGCCAGGCTGGGAGGTGTTTTTGTAGGGAAGAATGCAGCTGGTTTTAGGGGATGAATCTGGCTCATGGAAAGGAGACTGGTATGATAATTTGGAAGGGGTCAGCCTGCACTTGCTGCATTAACCCTCTTTGTGTACAGCCAGCATGTTTGGGGACATGTGGAAGTGTCTTTGGGAAAGAAGTGTCCTTGCTCTTTAGCCATGAGCTGTGGCTGTTCCCAAGCTGTGCTGTGCTCTGTGCTGCTGCAGACACAGCAGTGTGGGTGTTTTTGCAGCACAGGGGCTGCTGTCTCTTTTAGCAGGCACAACACATGCACCTTTTGCCCTGTAGCTCAGGGGTGAGGGGAAGCAGCTCACTCTGCCATCCCTGCCCTGGCAAATTGGAACAGCTCTGTTAATGAGCAGGAGGACAGGAGAAAGATACCAGATTAGAGAAGTGATAAAGACCTAAATAGACCTGTATTTTCCCCATTTCTTCATTTGGGACATTCCTAAAGATCTGTATCATTTGGAGTATCTGGGAGCAGACCACTTGATGCAGACAAACACAATCCTCCAGTGGGTCCTGAGGCACAGCAATACTTGGTGATCCAGTTTCCTCCAAAGCTCTCGATTTGTGGAAGGTATTTTGTGTTCTGTGAGCTCTGGCCTCCCACCTTCTTAAGAGGGAGAGAATGCTGTAGGTGTAGAGCAATATGTGAGAACAGGAGAGTGATGTCTGATTGCTAATTGATAGGAAAAAAAACCTTGAGTTTTCATAGTCTTAATGATTGAGTGTGAAGGTATTTTTGTCTGAACAGAATATTTTTCAGCACCACCTATTTCCACATTTTTGGAGTGCTGAACAAATGGAGCTAACTCTTAATGGAGAATCACTCTTCTTATTTTTGGCCTGTAAAAGGGAAGTCTGTCTCATCACTATCTGTTAGTGACTTGATTGAGCTATTTACTGTTTTGCTATATAATCTTGTATTGATCTAATGCTGGCACTGAGGAGATGGTTTACAGTGGTGTGGATGACTCAGGCATGAAAATCTAATGCCATTCCAGAGCCCCTTGCTGGCTGAGGAGCAATGGTGAGCTTTGCTGCCTGAAGGGTTCATTAGGGTTTTGCCCTTAGGATGCTGTACACATGAAATCCAGTGTCCAGTGCAACAGAGAATGTGGTCACCACCACACCATGGCAAGAACTTCCTCCAAGCTGCTGTCCCTGGCTTACAGCTACGAGTGCACCTTGCCTGTTTCCCCCTGAGCTGGTGGAGCACCAGCGAGTGGGTTTGTACTGCAAAGCCTTGGCCCAGTGACTGACCCATCACATCCCATCACGTCCCAGGCTGTCCCTACTGGAGCTGCACAGCCCACCAGGTTTGTCAGCCCCTGCTGAGGAGGTGTGGGAATGTGCTGTGCCTTGCTGCTAATCAGAGCACTCTTTGGGGTTTTCAGTGTTTGAAGGATATGCTGATAAAGGAAACCTGCTAAAAGAGATTGTAAGGAAAATGGTGCCACCACTGTAATCATATCAATTCTGTGATGGGTTGCACCAGTGTAGTTCTTGATGAACTCTGTCTCAAATGTGTCTGAGTTTATGCTGTGCTTCCATGGCAGGAACAGGAAAAAACAAACAAAATGTTATTTTAAACTACCAGGTGTCTGATTTCAGTGAAAAAGGAAAACTGAGGTGGATTATCCCTGCTGCCTCAGAGCAGGGATGTGTGTGAGAGACAGCCCCATGCTGTGCACCGAGCCCTGCTGGCTTGGGACGTGGTGTAACAACAACAGAGTGCAGGATCAGATCTGCAGCACACTGCCTGTCTCAAATTCGTGTTGTCACTTCAGACACATAACCAGGAGATCTGTTCCTTTTTGCATAGTGCTCATTTAGCATGCCACACCAATAAAATCTCATTGCCTTGTATTCAGTAAGGATATATTTCTGTTTGTATTGCAATTACTGGTTCTAAGCAGCTCTGGAAAGATGTCCAGATCCTCAAAATATTTCAAGATTTAACTACCATTTTACCTGGAGGCTTCTTAAATGTTTAGTATGGGAAATAAAAGCTGGAGGTATATAACAACTTGGATTATTTTTGGTCTCAGTGTTTGCAGAATTGTAAGCTGTGGAAAAAATAGGAAGTACTGGCTAAAGAAGAGGCAGCAGGAAACAAAACACCCTTTCAAATATCCCCACTATGTTATTCTAAGAATGAAAGAAGGGAAAATAAAGCAAAACTGGTGTTTGAGTAAAGTTGCTTGGAGGTTTTTCCTTTTTTTAAAATGTTTGTCAGTACTTGCCTTGTACTGACCCAGCAGCTCAAGGGGGCCCAGTTTGCTGTGGCCCAGCCAGCAGTGCATCAGTTAATAGAAACAGAAAAAGCCTTTGGGTTTTTCTGGGTAAACATGAATGTGATTTTTCTGTGGAAGTAGATAATGTGTGTGTGTCATCCATACAAATAGCACAAATGTATCTTTGCTAAGCAACACTTAACAAGTTTCCTGTGTCATCCTCCTTTTATTTAGTACCTCTTACATTTGTTTTTCTTTCATCTCTGAAAGCACAGATCATTATATGCTACTTCTTAGATGTTGATATGAGAGCATCACTGTTGCTTGAAATTTATGTCTTAGAATCAGTGAAACACTTTGCCATCTAGACACATCCATGTTTTTCTTATTGGTGCTGATCTTCTAAGTTTTTGTGTGCCTTCCTGAGGAAGGTGACTTTTAATGTTCCTGGCAGTGTTAGACTGGCAATTTCAGCTGAAAGAATTGCCTATCATATTATCTATTGAGGAAGTGCACAGATTTGAGCAGAGCAGAAAAACCTGCTGACCAGGCCCTGAAGCTGTCTCCTGCAAACAGGGTATGTCTTTCATTATTAATATGAGGAGAATTTATTTCTTGGCCTCCTCTTTATTATCTAGTCTTACTAAAGCAAGTACAATTATCAAACACCTAAAGCATTGAAAAAAATTCACTTTTCTGGTTGTAACTTAGAATTTTGTAAGTTAATGTTAATTCAATAGAAATTTCAAGGGCTTTGTTCTAACATCAAGCATAAATTATTTTACAAATCTGCTAGTGTACGTATATACTTGTGTTAGTTTTAGAGGTTTTGACATGCAAGGCATGGTTAAATTGACTATCGTTATACTCAATAACTTCAGAAAAGCACAGTAAAGTGTTAAAGGGAACATGTTACTAGTAAGGCATATTTTGAAAATGTTACATAGGGAAATACTTTGCTATTCAGTCAACTAATATTTCATGTGTCTCTTGGAATATGGCTTTTCAACAAATAAAATTATTCCTACAAAATTAGTTTTGACAAATATTTCTCTTTTTCAAAGATTCTGTAAAAAAATGTTCAGTTCTCTCAGTAGTTCTAATTTGACTCTACCACTGACTTGCAGATATGCTGCCTAATGACGTGAAAGGTTTCCAAGAAAGTTTTAAAGATTCTGCCCAATAATATGGAAGATTTCTTATTTAGAAACCTACTAGAAAAGAGCTGGTTGGGGGTTTTTTGTGTGTGTGAGGCTTAAGTATTTTTCTTTTTTATAACACATTTTAGTTTAAGTTTACCTTAAAATGTTAGGGAAATGCATTGTTTTCCAGCCCAGGTCACTTACTAATGCTCTCAACCTTCAGGCTTAAGTATTTTCCTTTTTTATAACACATTTTAATTTAAGTTTACCTTAAAATGTTGGGAAATGCATTGTTTTCCAGCCCAGGTCACTTACTAATGCTCTCAACCTTCTTATGGCTGGAAGATCTAATTTAAAAAAGCATTTATCTTTCAGCATGGAGCAAGCTGGTTTTCTCCTGAAGTGTTTTGAAACTTGCCAGAGCCTGGAGGGTGCCCATTGCTGGTGGCAGCAGTGCCCAAACCCCTCTGGCTGCAAACAGAGAAGGTGACATTGGCTCTCACTTCAGAGACAAAATCTGGGCTCTCACTGGTGTTTCCTTCAGCCACCTCTGCTCTTGCTTTCTCCTGCTGAAAGGCAGGATTTGTCATCTTAGTTAAGCAAGCCATGCTTCAGGGTCCTCCTTGTTAGCAACTGCTTTCTGCCCTTGTGACTCTGTGTTTTGGAAGAGTTGGGAATGTTCCACTTCAACAAGAAGAAATATTAACATCAGCCACATTCTGAGATCTGCCTCTGAGTCTAAGTGTTGTGGTAGGTTAATTTGTCCTCTTCCAGGGGCTCAGCTATTCCTCTAGGCAGGAAAGCTGGGGCACTTCTGCCCAAGGAAAAACAGCTTTGGTACCCCATGACAGAGCTGGCTCCACCAACAGCTCCTGTTGGCTCTTGGGCTCTGCTGGCATCCCTTTCTTTACTCTCCAGATACAAAATCTTCCTGCAGGAGAGGGCAAAATCTGAGCAATCCTCTTCTCCAGCACAGTAATAAGCGTGGAGGTTCCCACTGCCTTGTTTTGAGGATCTGTTATGTGTTTGTTGAGGGATTTTTTTCCCTTTTAAGAGCTGGTAACCCTGATTATAATTCAAGTTGCTGGTACATCTGACAGGAGATGGATATGAAACCCTATTGCCAATTTATATACAATTAAATAACAATTTATTGTGATACTCTGGCATTCTGTCTGCATTACCTGCTACTAGATATTAATTCAGAATGAAGGAAAGCAACCTGGAAAGATGAAAACAAGCAGATTTGGTACAAACACAGCAGTAGATTTAACAAACCCAATTTACTAAAGCAGAGCTCATGTCTCCCATGCATGTAACAATAATAAGGATTAATTTTATTCAATAATTTCACATTAGGCTTATTTAGAAGGGAAAATAATTAATGGGATCCTAATAATTTGTAATATTACCTAAAACAAGCTATTACCTTATCACTACAAAACCTATTTTTTTCTTCACACATATTAAGCCTCTTTTCAATAACAAGAATTACACTTCCAGTAATATTTATCTGAAACCTTTGAAAGCATGAAGGTAATGTTGAGGAAGAAGACAGTTCAAAACAAAAGCAGCTTTAATATGTTTTGTTTCTGTCATCTGAGAGCAGCCTGGCAGTGGGTGGCTGGTACAGATGCATCTGTTGGTGTAGGAGCCACAATGTTCTCAACTGCCCAGCACTTTAAGAAGCCCTGACAGTCCTTTATCACCCCTTCATTGTGGTAGGATGCAAATAATAGGCCAAACTCCATGTTGAACAGGTGACTTGAACTGGGGTTTATGCTCTAAAAACTTTTGTCACTGCATTAACAAATTCCTGATATGAATGTGTCCTAGGCTGCCATTCTGCTGGCTGTGTCCTTCCTCTCCCATGGACACCCCTGTGGTCTGAGTAAAGCCTTCCTCCCCCAGCAGCCAGGTCAATCCCATGGGCCAAGCTCTGAATGAAGCTCTTTATAGTACCACAGGAATTTGGAAATACAATTGCCATCACCAGCTCTGCTTCAAAGAAAGGCATAACTGCTCAAGCCCCATGAAATATTGAGGCGTGTGATCTATTTAAAGTACAGCCTGTGACGTTCTTCCCCAGGTGTGAATGTCTGGGACACCTCTCCAGCTGCTGGGAGCTGGCACTGCCTCACTTGCTCCAGCAGGGGTGTGCAGATTTGCTGCAGCTGAGGAGGAGAACAGCTCTGCAGTTGGAATGTGCTTTCTCCTGGACAGAAAAAGCTGATTCTAATCCCGAGTAAGTTATGAAAGTTGATGCATGGAAAGATGTTGCTTTTCTCCTTTTGATAAGGTTTCCTGCATGGTTAGAGTAGAATAAAATGGCTTTGCTTTCTTATTGCAGGAAGAGCTCTGGTTCTGGAATGCTCTGGTATGTGCCAGCCTAGGTGGGGAGGGGTTGGTTGGAGGAGCTATCTGGTCTGAAACCTTGCCTGGCTATCTCCAGGCAGAAAGTTTCTAAGCTGAGCACAATGACCAGAGTAAGATAAATTAAATGGCCCAGTTCTTTGTAAACATTAAAAGGAGGACAACAGAAGCAGTTTATTTTTTATGCTATATGCAGCCCAAAATTTATCACTTGAAGATACAATGAGGAGAGTGGGCTGGGGAACGTAAACATTAAAAGGAGGACAACAGAAAGCAGTTTACTTTTTGTGCTATATGCAGCTCAAAATTTATCACTTGAAGATACAATGAGGAGAGTGGGCTGGGGAAGGTTCTCCCCTCCCTGCAGGCAGGTGCAAGATGATTTGATATGTGGCACTCCTGTCTCCAGATCCCCTGCAGCAAATTGATTGTTTCTTGGCTGCTCACTGGTTTTCCACCTTGTCACCTTCCTTAGGTTTTCATCTGCTGTGTTGTCAGTGGCAGTCCTTCCATGATTTATTGGGAGCAGGGAAGGAAGTAACTTTCACACCCAATATGTCTTTGCTTTCTTTCTGAGAATCCCTTGCACCTCACTTGTCAGTAATGGAAGCCACCAGTTGTCTTCTGAAATGCTCAAAGCTTCTTTATTTGTACAAGTCTGCCATTTATTGATAAATAACCAAATTGTAAAGAACATTTTAAGCACTGTTTTGCCTTCACTTTTATTGCTCTTGGTGACTTGTATACCCTTCAGCAGATGTTAGTCCTGAGTGGTTTTAGAGAGTAGTTAAATTTTTGGCTAATTGGAAACCAAAAGAAATAACACACCAGTAAAATTAATCATATTTTTCTCATAATCCAAAGGAATCCAGCAATATAACTGTCTAGGGCCTGACTTAATGTCTAGCTGAAACTGTTTATGCTGGGTTTTGCATGGAGTTATTATGGCTTAACTACACTCCAAAGTCTTTGACATTGTTTGAGAGATGAGAAATAAAAAGGCTCATTAACAATGAAGGCCTTCAGGAAAGCAAAAAGTTAGCATGAAATCTATAATCTAGAAGGCAATTTTTCAGGTTGAGAAATAAGGAAAAAGTTAAAAGGGGGAGGGGGGTGTAACTTGGAAACAATACTAAGATACAGGTGGCAGTTTGTTTAGCTTTAGAGATGCAAATGTAGCGAAATCAGGAACTTAGGGCAGCTGTTGTATCTGAGCTGCTGTTGGATACAGTACAACTTGAGCATTGTTAAATTGTTGAGCCCTCTTTCTTTCATGGGGTTTATATTGTATCTGAACTGAGTGGCGAAAGGCAGTTACAAAGTCTCATGTGCAGGTAGAGAGCACTGCGAGTAGAAACACTTGCAGGATATCACTTCCAGTATCATGATTCAGTAGCCTCTCAGTAATGTTTATTCAGTCCCTGTGTCCTGCCCTGCATTGCCAGCAGAAGTGCTGTGTTTGACTCCCAAAGCAGTGTATCCAACTTAGTCCTGCCAAGACATAGAGCCACTGGGTGTTTTATTTAGTTTATCTTTTTAATCTCTTCCCTCTCTTCTCTTAGAGAAGGCAAGTTGGCTTCTCTCACCCTTATTCACAACATCTCAGAAATCTTCATAACTCACATCCTGCTTGAAATCCATTGCTGCTGCAACTGCAGGGTATCTCCTATTGCTTCCTTTTCCCTGTGTGCAAGCCACCTTTGCTGCTCTCAGATCTTCATATGATTCCTGTGACTTTTTGTCTATACTTGTACATCATTCAGAATCATTACCTGAGGTACACTCTGTAGGAGGAAGATTTTTGTGTGCTTTGGGTCTGGTTTGGAGTTCAGCTCAGAGCAGGCTGGGGAGGGAAGGTGATGCTCAGGTACAAAAGTACAGGAAGGCAAAACTAGACATGTCCTAGGGTGATGCACATGTCCAGCTGGATTTCAGTGAATTCCCAGAAGCTCTAGAGGGGCTCCCAGGAGCACCTGTGGGGGAAATAAGTGGCAGCTGACTCTTTAGGATGAAATTTTGAAATATTTGTGTATTGCTGCTGGCTATGGTACGTGTTTGAGTACTGTCCAAAGAACCACTTTGAGGTGGTTCTCTAGCACCTGAGCCCCCTATGACTGTGTGTTACTCTCTGGCACAGAGAGGAGAAGCAAACTGGACATCTTGCTGCCATTGGAAACACCCAGTAAACCATTTACCAGGAGATGCAGACCCTGAGCCTCTCCTGAAAGCAGTTTTCGCTTGGTGCTGTTCCCAGCATTAGAAATGCAAAGGTCTGTTCTGTGTATTTTATGCAAAGCAGATTGAAGTCAACATCACACTTCATTTGGCTCCCAACAGTTGAAGGGAGAAAACACATAGAAATATAAACATATTTATTTTGGAGTGTTTTTCAACAGGGAAAATCAAGCACCTGAGGAAAGCAGTAGGTTTGGGCACTGGACACATTTAGGATGAAAAGGTTACTACATATACCAAGCTGCAATTTTTGCAGATTTGCAATAAGCAGTTGCACACACACAATCTTCAATACCTGTGGGGTAGAGAAAGGCACAATGCAATTAGGAGTAAACTGCATAAAGGGACTGCCACAGAGGTGGTGTCACCCAAACTTCTACACTGAAAATTCCCTGATTCTCTTCACAGACAGAAAGGAAGATTTTCGGTCACATGCTCAGCAGCAAAGTACTTGCAGGAATTTCACAGGTCTATGCTAGTGAAAACCTCTAGTGGCAATGTATTTGAAGGTGTTTGCTAATGACTTCTGCTAATTGTTACAAGAGCTTCAAGTTCTAAAAATGGGCACTAATGATTTGCAGCCTGTGAAACTCCATTTAATAAGAAAATGGCATTTCCCTTGTGAAGAGCTGAGAGCTCCTTCGCTGGCTGTTTCTGCTAAATACAAATTGTACCATTTGTGGGATTCTCACCAGTGTTAAGTATGTGATACCCTAAAAGATCTGTGCTGCTGCCTGCAGGGACAAAGATGAGCAGTCTTCTACTCATCCATTGCTACCAGCTTCCCAGTCTTGCTCATCAGGGAGGAATTCTTTCTTTGATCTTCCTTTTCTGGCTCAGATAGCTGTAGAAGTTCCTGTTCTTTGCATCTCTTGTAAGGTTCAGCTTCAGCTGTGCCTTGGCCTTCCTCACCTTTACTGACTTTTACGAGATAGCTGTAGATGTTCCTGTTGTTCTTTGCATCTCTTGTAAGCTTCAGCTGTGCCTTGGCCTTCCTTACCTTTACTGACTTTTACTCAGTAGAGTCACAAGAGGCACCTTCCTTCTGAAAAACATCTGTCACTGAGCTTTGTGCTTTTCATTCTCCGCCAGTTTCCTCTAGCCTGAGAAAGTGTTGCCACTTTGTCTCAGTTTTCTGAGATACAGCCAACCCCTACCAAACCACATCCTTGGCTAAACCTCCCATCTGCAGGGCAAAAACCTCTCTGCTGAGAGAGAACACCTCTGCTTTAAACCTCAGAGCAGATGCTGCCCATTCTGTCAAGCGCATGTTTAGCCATTCAGATAAGTTTTGGCTCTCGTAGGACCCCAGCAGTAACCACCAGCAGTGCTTGCTTAAAACTTCAACTTCAGGGGTGTTCAAAGTGTTCGTCAAGCACAGGTTTAGCCATTCAGGTATGTTTGGCTCTTGTAGGACCCCAGCAGTAGCCACCAGCAGTGCTTGCTTAAAACTTCAACTTCAGGGGTGTTTAAAGTGTTTTGGTGGTTTTTTTTTTCCTGTTTCGCTCCCCTCAGCACTCTGTTACAACATCTCAGTCCCACCCTCTCGCACATCTGGCAGATAATAGTAACAACCTTGGTGCCAAATTGAAATCATAATGCTTTCCTCTTCTCTTGACTGCTTCAGCTAAGCTACCATCTCCCAGGCTAAGTAACTCCCTACCTCCAGCTTGTCAGCACACGATGGTGCCTTACCAGCCAATCATTTTAACACAAAACAATCTTTGCAAATGGGACCTGTAGATTATTTTCACAGTGAAAATCATTAGCAAGGATAATTAACTAAGACTGTGGTGATGAATAGTGCTGCACTACTGATCAGTGTAATAAAGAACAGAAGCCACTAATTACAGATAGCAAGCCTTGAAGCCAAGGAGAAATTTAATTTAACGTTGCTACACAGACTCCACACAGTCTAATGTAACTTTGCAATTATCATAATACAGTCTTGCCACAGATGATGCTTCTGGGAACATTCTAGGAACAAGGATGTGTGTCCATCAGAATAAAAGGGTTTGGGATCTGTCAATTACAGCATCTTGAAAGAACATGTTAAAGTCCTGTATCTGACCAGGTGCTTGGCTTTTGTGGTCCTCAAATGGGTGCAGAACTGGAATCCATTTCCATGAGCTCCAAAGGTCTCAGTATCTCTGTGCTGTTTTTAAAGCAGCACCCTGATGTTGTCAGATGTTAGATACACATTTTCTTTTTAAAAATAGAAAGCATCTCAAAATGTCTGCTTCACCATGTCGAGTACTCTTTTCACTTGGCATGTGCCAGAGTTCAGCACATGAAAATGATAGTCCTGGGCACTACAAAGTGATGGGAACCAAGCTCATGATCCCCATGTGCAAATACAGCAAACTGTGTTTGACACTGGCTGCGTACCAGCCTCCAGCTGCAGCCAGGTGTTGTATTCCAGACCCTGGAAAAGGCTGCATGAATTAAATGTGTGTGTTAGTCACCAAAGGAATGGGCTCCTTCCATAAATTAAGGCAAACCACATCTCCTGTCAGCTCTCCAGCCTTCCTTTCATATGCACTTGAGCAGCACGCTGGGGGAAAGAGGAAGCAATGGGGGTTGCTAGTTTTGCATCTATTTGATCACAGGTTTTGAAAGCTTTTTAAGCCCCCTGCACATTATCTTTGATTACAGAATGCAGTGATTATGAATGGTGTATTCATAGCCCTGAATATGTGCTGTCTTGTGTACAGATTAGCTTCACTTTAGGAACTGCAGGATTTGGAGCTACATTAGCTGAGTGGAGGTGGAATAAGCAGAATTTCCTATAGCATAGCTGGTTTTTGACAGGAGTACTGCTCTGCTCTAAGGTCCCCCAGCAAGGTAAAAATACGTAAAAGGGGATGGGAAGAATAAGATACAAAATCACTTAAAGGCTGGACAAAAAGTGGTGGGTAACAGTGTTCTCCATGTCCAGTCTGTAATGGATGAACATTAATGTGTTTGTTACACAGACTGGAGGAAAGCTGTATATCTGAAAGGTGCTGGGAGAGTCATTTGAATAGCCAAGAGTTGACAAGGCTTTTTGAGGAGTCTTTTTGAATAAGGTAAACAGATGCCTGTCAGCAGTTGTGTGGATTAAAACCCTACTGCCTTGAGGTAAAGGAAGGGAATGTGTGGATTTGAGGCCCCTTGTGGATCTATTTTGTATATTTTCCTGTGATTATTGTTCAGATGAGCAATAACCCTTTTTTCACCCATTATGTAAAGCTCCAGCATGTTTCAGGATTTCCATTTCTGCCTTCTCTAAGTCTGCTAGAAGTAAATATAACCCCGAAGCAGGGTGGGGCAAAGTATCTCAAGGCACAGGCTGAAAAAAAAACAAACCCTGGGGAAAATTAGATTAAAAGAAAAGCTTGTGAAAGCTTACCCCGTCAAATGGATGTGGGGAGTTGAGCAGAATTCTGGCCAGGTGCTGTGTGACCCTTGTGCTACATTTGAGTGCCTCTGTTGGCACTGAACATTTTGTTTTTATGCACTCCAATGCAGAGACTGGTAGTTGAGGCTCAGGAGCTGTCTGTTACTGTGTGGGTTTTTTCAGAGCTGTGTATGGAGGAGCTAAACCTGTGATGGCCCTTATCTGAGCCTGAGGATAAAATATAAATTCAGGGTCAAGGCAGTGCCTCACCACTTGTTTGCTTCTTTATTTAATCCATATAACAAGTCAACAATCTTGCCCAAATGGGTATGGTGAAGGAAACAGTGCAGTGTTTGCATAACTCATCCCAATTCTGTGCTTTCAGCAGGATCTCCTTGGGCTGGGAGTGAACATGGAGAAATTCACCCAATCTTCACCTTTTTTGTTAATCTGAAAACATTGCTTCTACAGACTTCTGCTTGCATTGGCACTTTTTGGAAGGCAGTTTTGGGAGTGAGTCTATAGGAGAAATAGAAATAGAAGGCTAATAATGATCTCTAAAAACTTGTCATTCAATTAACTCCCAGGGTTCATTTCAATAGGAAAGAATGAGTGTGGCTAGTCAAGAAAAGGTACAGCCTGATTAAACTATTACCATTGACATCATGTGGTATTAAGGTAATAATACAAATGAGTTTAGCCCTCATTAGAGCATGGAGAGAGCAAAAAGGTTGTGGTCTATGTCTGTAGAGATGTGTCAGGATCAAAGGAAGAGCTACAATGCAAAAGTAGGTTAGTCCTGTACTGCATCTCAGATGTCAGCACAGGGCTTGTGCTTAAAACTAATAGGAGCACTTAAAACTGCTTAGGGGTGTTTGTTACTTGTACAGTAAGAGAGCTACAGGTGAAGCTTTCAGAAGCAACATTGTCATAATGAAAATAGAGACGGGATCATGACTCCTGTTTTGTTACTAATAATGGTATAAAAATAATAATTGCAGCCTAAAATGTCTCTTTTGTCGATAAAGACTTGTATGAGTTTTACTTTTCCCCTGTCTGTAGCCATGTGAAGGAGGGAACTGAGATCTCTTCAAATACTCAATTTATCTAGAACAGGTAATTAGGCTCACTCAGCTAAAAATAATCCTCCTTTCAGAAACTTGTTTTGAGATATTTAACATTGCTGGAATGAGCTGGATTAATTGTAGCAAATTGTCAATCAAGTTGTTTCACTGAAGCAAAAATAACCTGTAGGCTTCAGTCACTTCTGTTCTTTTCAATGGAGATTTTAACACCTCTCTTCAAAATCTGAATGATAGTGAAATATGTGATTCTAGATGAAGAGCATTAGATATTTTTGCCTGTAGAGGAAAAGACAAGAGAGAGTGCTTGGTGTGGATGATGGTAGAGGCATTGGCTCAGGAACTTCTGAATTAACATGCAGAAAAGCATCAGAAGTTCTAAATTTGATTATATTGGCAAACTTGCTCTACATAGAAAGGAATGTAAGGTGAGATTCTAAATTCACATCTTCCCTTATGCTTAATAGTATCCATTACCAAATAAAGTGCATATCCCAGTATAATCCTAGCAGAAGAGTATGGGTTATAAGAGAACAGAGCAGAGATAAAGCTCACCAAAGGTGCATGTTGCAATGAATTTTCTTTTGTATTTATGAAAGAAGAAAATACCTACATTTACCTCAAAGCAAAATATGCTCTGGCTAAATCTTAGTTTTCATTATGTCTTAGAGCAATATTTTTATTAAGGAGTCAGTGATGGACTTTAAAATGAACCTGTTTTCAGCAGGCTCTTCTAGCAGCCAAGAGGTTAAAAAGGTTCCCAAAATATCTCCTTTTTGAAGGAGACAGGACTTCTTTATTACAAAGAGGTGATTTATGTTCTGGGGTCATACACTTCCATGGTTTGGGAAGGGTGGAAAGGTAACTGGTTATGATTTTATAATTATTTTGTTGTCCTCTTTCTGGGTATTGATCAAGGTGCATAGTGAAGGAATCATAAGAAATACTGACAGAGTTGGTGGGAAAAAAAATAAATGAGACTGCATACATATGTTTTTATGAGGCAAGCCACATCATTTCAACTCATATTAGGAAGAAAATTTTAAAATGGGCACAGGAAGAGTGAAAGAACTCCCAAACCCTGAGACTTCTGCCACCATCAGTAGCTGACACTTTGATATGGCAAATTGGAGCAGGAAAAATGAGCTGCTTTTTTGTCTTGCATGAGTAGGTTATCCTCAGCACATAATCAGGAAGCAGAATCATGAAGTCCTTCCTCAGCAAACATCCAATGGAGCCACAAGGAAATATGTAGATGTTACCTTGCTAGTACAGATGGATGCAAATAACAAAGCCTGGTTTAAAATAAATAGGAAAATACATTCATGCAAGATGTGAATATTGTGTTTGAATGGACCAATCTGTGCTCACAGTACTTTTAGCATACCTTCAAGCCCTGGGAGTGGAATGTAGGCAGGCAGCAAGTATAAATACAGTTGTGTCAATCACCTTTATTATCAGAATGTCATTTGAGATAATTCACTGAGAGATGTGGAAG
The DNA here is from genome assembly GCF_014805655.1 of Passer montanus. Classification (NCBI taxonomy): domain Eukaryota; kingdom Metazoa; phylum Chordata; class Aves; order Passeriformes; family Passeridae; genus Passer; species Passer montanus. Next base: position 55,940 of record NW_024366937.1, read on the forward strand.
AATTGCTGAAGTTCAAATATGAAATGGTTTCAAATAACACATATCTGTGAAAATGTGTGTTAGATTTTCAGCTATACCTAGCATCTGCTCTTGACTTGAAAAAACCCCCACAGAGCATAATGGGAAGTATATGAAATAAAGTATTATATTTTCCTTGGCACCTTGTTATTTACCAAAAAGTGTTTCACTAAATTCAGCTGAATAAATAATTGAATTGCTGTATCTCTGGAGAATCCATGTTGATTCAAAGAAAATCCAGATTATGATTTTTCTATTTTATTTTCTCTGTTTCCTTGAAAGAACTTTTAAAAGTGGGAAATATTGTGGTGTTTGAGCTCTGGGTTTAAATTGCAATTAGATTCCAGCTGGAGACTGCAAAACACAGCAGAACACTTACAGGGAGAGAAGTTGCCTTGGCTTCTATTTTGAGACTCCTTAGCAGTATCACCTTGTCACAACAGCTGTTCTGAGAGCTGGGATTGGTGTGAATTTCTCCTCCACTGCCTGGCAAGCTTTACAGTTGTAATACATTTTTCGGTTCATTTTAGGTTCAGGTATCGCTAGGAGCAATCTCCATGTTCGTCAAAAGAACGAGATGCGAAGATTGCAAAGCAGGAATTCAGGAACTTATGCAAACTGCTCTCAGTTGGAAGCCTCAACTGGGACTTTAATGCAAAAGCACCAGGTAGGGAGAAGATCAGTTGCTAAATCTGCCAGAAGAAATGTTAAGAGCGACAAAACTGCTGCCAAGTGTCTCCTTTGGCAGGCTGGGTAAGCTGGCAGCAGGCCTGAGGAAAGGTCTGAGTACACAAGAAGCAATCCAGTGCTGGATCTTTGCTGTGATTTGTTAATCTCTGGTCTCCTTTGGCAGCAAAGCCTCTGGAAGCTCCCAGGCCTTTAGCTGTGCTCTTGGGGAAATTATGTCCTCAGAGTCAGAACGCAAAGCCACAGCAAATGGCTGGGCTGAGTAGGTAGGAAAGGTTTCTTTTGAACCTGAAGTGACTGGTGTGGTGAATAACAGGGGCATTTGACATGATTTTTCTAATAATTGCCTAATCCCTTCTGACTCTGTTGTCTGTTCCTTGCTCTACCTTTGTCATTTGGTTGACTTAACCAGGGAATATTTTGTTCCAGGGTGTTCTTTCAGGGGGTAATTTTAACCAAAACCTTTAGATGCTTTTTCAATTTCACAGATGAAAGCTTAAAATCCAGCAAAAATATTTTTAGTCTCCTTATTGGGAGTAGTCTGCCCAATCACAGAGATCCTTGAGGAGGATGGGTCAAGTGTTGGTGCCATTTTGGGAAACTGTTTTGTCCTCTGCCCTTGAGTGTTAGCTCGGGGTGCAGTAGGTGACAGCAGCTGCCAAGTGCCAAGGATGGCTGTGAACTGCTCAGCTCCTGGGTGAAGGCCATGAGTGAGAGCCTGAGATGGAGACTTTCCAGCAAAACAGAAGATGGTTTAAAAATACAGTAATCCTAGCTCAAAAAGACGATGATAGAAAATTCACATTTCAGTTACAGATTCCTTTGCTTCTGAAGATGCCTGATTTTCAGGCACCTCTTTCTGAAAATGTAGACAAACATTTCCCTGCTCACAGACTGTAGATGTCTATTTTGAATCCAAGTTTCCTGCTCTGAGCATCCTTCCTCAGGCCTATCACAGTCTCATAACAAGCAGCAGGGTACCTTGGGACCTTCGTGCCATGATTAATTCACTCAGCTCTGCAGCCTGCTTGGTGCGGGGTTCAGATGGAATATCAGTGTGAGTCTAAGAGGAAAGGGAACATGCTTTCATCCTGGTTGCCAGCCTTGGCATCAATTGTTTTATTCCTGTAAATATTTGCAGATTTGACAGGACAAATCCCCAATGTCCTGGTACCCGCATACTTTTTATCGCCTTCTCTGAGTGTCTCTGTCCCACCAAAACTCTGCTTGGGAAGGAGAGAATGTCATTGCATTACTGATACAGTAAATCCCAGAGTCACCAGCTTTACAAGGAAGTTAGGATTTCATTTATTGCTGCCTGACACCAGGGCAAACAGAGAATGAGAAATAGATCTGAAGTGTAGTCTGCATTTGTTTTCACCTTAGACTTTCTTTGGCAGGTCTGCAACACCAGCCAAGTCAGTGTAGCCTGTGATTTAAAACATAAGTTGTGACTGTGCATCTATCCAAGCCTGGTTTTGGAGAGATAGGTAGCTCTGAGAGCATGCAAACATCCATAATTCATATGAGCAGGAAGTGTTAGGTTTGTTATCATTAGCATTTCTGTTGGTTCTGCTGTAAGAGTGAAGCAGTTTGAACAGAAGGACAACCTGGTTCTGAAAAGTGAGGCTGAACAGTTGTGGTCAGAGGAAAACCATATTGCATCTTACTGTTTTGCAGGTTATTTCTTCTCAAAGACTTCCCCTCTCAAAGGTATTATTAGGGAACTAAACACATTTTCCAAATATCTTAGTAGGGATAGCATTGAAAATAATTCCACCAGGAAGAAAGCTCCTGTGAGCTGAGAGAGATCCAGTCAAATAACATTATTTCTATTTATGAGCAAAAAATGGGTTTATCATCTCTTTCTGCAGATCTGTGAGGGTCTCTGAGACTCCTCTGCATCTCTGCATGGGAACAGCTGGTTGTGGTGCTATTTTTCAAGCTGAGATGTGGTTTCCTCTCTGGGCCAGGCTGGAGGCAGGTGCCAGAGAGCCCCTTGGCTGCCCCTGGTCACCAGGGAGCTCTGCCCATGGCACCTGCTGTGGTCCCCAGTGCTGGCAGGGATGCAGGCAGTCACATGCTGGGCTGGGAAAGGAACATGCTGCCACAGGCTCCCTCCAGCCCTTCCCTCTGTTCTTCTGCCTAAAGCTGGTAATGTGGGAGGTTGAAAGGCAAATGTTTGACAAAGGCACATCTATGGGCCATGGTCCCTGCTAGAGCAGCCCTGTGCTGAAAGCACAGGGCAACAGGAAAATGGTGACAAAGAAAATTAAAGCCAGTGCTGGGATCATCTTTCAGTCTGTAGAGTTCACACCCACAGGAAAGAGCTTTGATAGCAAGGGAAGCTGCTCATTTCAAAGTATGAACACAGAGCAGAAAGGAACTTGCATCTCCTGTATTAATATTCTAGTTAGTGCTGGAACTCTGTACCTTAGTTTGGCAAATCATTTATCTTTTCTCATTAGTGATTAACTGTATCTGTGCAAATATTTTTCTCTGTAGCTTTTGTGGGATTTTTCTTCCTCTCTGCACCAAAATACTTCCTTTTTTTCCTCCCCAGAGAACAAAGAAAATAGATTTTCTGACCATATGGCTGTTGCAAAGTGGTTTCCCTGGCAACTGTAACCTACAGAACTTCTCAAAACTTTTCCCCTCTGTGTATATCTTTTTTTTTCTTTTACTGGTTTGATTTCAGAATCTTCTCATCTTCTCCAAAATCATTACAGGAGGTGGAAGAGAGGTTAACCATGAAGGCCCTGGAGTGTGCTAGGGCCCTGGTGTATCTTAAAAAGTTGGAATTCACTGGCTCAGATTTGCTCAAGTCCCTTTAGCTCTGCAGATGTTTGCCTCAATTTGTAGGGCATTTAATAAATTCCTCTTGGAATTAGTGTGGGATTCTTTACATAAACACTGGTTTCAGCGACAAATCAAAAATCTGCTCCTAACCACTGTGGAAGAGACCATTTCTCACAATAAATACAACCTTGTCCTAAATACCCATGTGCACATGAACATGGGTATTTCCCTGCTTTCAAACACTTCCTGTGAACTACAGTTTCCACCTATTTTTTCTGTGGATTTAAAATTCACTATCTTTTTTCTAGACAAGAATAGAAAAGATGCTTCAGGACTCCTGTCCCAAGGGAGTCAAATTACAAAATCAGATTATAGGCAACTTGGATACCTATTTCTTCTATGGATTTAGAATTCACTATCTTTTTTTTCTAGATGAGAATAGAAAAAAAGCTTCAGGACTCCTGTCCCAAGGGAGTCAAATTACAAAATCAGATTATAGGCAACTTGGAGAAATGAAATTAAAGAAGGGTAATTTGGAAACCACCTGAATTAATCAATAAGTTGTCAAAAACCCATAAGTCGTTTCATTAAAATATTAATAATGTCTTCCAATTTCCTGTTGTCTTTGGGTGAAAGAAACAACAAACAAAAAAATAAATCCAGAAAGCTCTACTGCAAACAAATCCCCCAGGTTCTCATCATTAGCCAGTAAAACTCACAGGACAACAGATGCTGGATTTGAATTTTTCCAGGGTAATAAATACATTCAGTGTCCCCAAGAAGAAGATTTTAAAGCACATTTTCTTCAGCCAGCTAAATAATTCATTCTCAAACCCTCTGTTTTACATACATTGTTAGAAGGGAAAACACGAAAGAATGCTGAAATAAATAGTCATGATATGCTACTAAAGTAGGGACAGTATTTTAGGAATAACAAAACTCAGTGTTTAGGGGAATTATACAGGAATAGGAATCATTGCTTCAGTGTTTAACTCTTTATCTTCTGCTCAGAGTATTGCTGGGAACAACAGAAGATTTACTCTGGAAAAGCTCAAAAGGGATGGACCTTGTTGTATTGTTTGGATATTTGCTCAATTATTTGGGAACACTTTCTCTTCCAGTAAGGAGCTGTTACTTCTGGAGCCTGGACCAGCTTTTACACTTGTTCTGTCCTTTTGGGATGATATTCATTTTCCTCTTCCTCAGATCTGAGCCTTCCCTCTGTGGATCATGGTTTCCATCTTTATTCCCATGGACATGGATACAGAAGTAAGAACTAACTCTGCCTGCTTTACCCTGCTGCTCCCTTGTATCATTACACACTGTCCTAAAGGGACATTTCCCTCCAGGTGCCACATGCAGCTGTCATCCCACATTTGGCTACTGAGCTAACGTAGATTGCTGATGTTCTGCAGGCAGAAACTAACTAGAATATTCCAAGAGCTATAAAGGAGCAGCCATTTGATTTAACTTATTTACCATGGAAAAATCTAATCTTGGGGTCTAGTTTAATATTGGATTGACTTTCAGCCAACATAAGAAACCACCTACAGAGACACGAAGAAAAGGATCCTGTCAGCCCATATGCTTTTACAAGATGCACCTCACTGTGTGCTCAAGGAGTTAATTAATTATTCAGGCATCTTCAAACACAACACCAGGCAACTTTACAGAGCTCACAAGAAGTGAAACTTCTGGACAAGACTCTGGCAATAATCTGTTGATGACAACTGGGTCAGAGCAGGGACTTGCTGAAATCCTTGGTAGCCTGAGAATACCTGGTACTGTGGAGTGGCTGTGGGACAAGTGAGCAGCTGGCCACAGGGGCTGAGAGAGGGTGGGAGCAGCACTGACTCTGCTCACCTCTCTTGCATTTTCTCTCCAGGGAAATGCAAGAGAAGAGTGAAAAAGATGCCACTTCTCCTTGATATTCAGAGCATTTTTGTGTTTATGATGTATGTGGCCATTATCTTGTGAGATAGGGTTTGGTTTTTTTAAATCGGGATAACTTGGGAGCAAGTACTTGTTTGTCTGTTAATGGCTTCTAGATGAGATTCACAAATAGTAAAATATTTGATGTTGAATTGTTTAGGAAGGAAAAAATAAAATCTAAGCTACTTTCAGGAGCTGTCAGCTGTTGAATGATGTAGTCAACAGACGTTTTCTAGAAAAATAGGCTGAGATATTAGCCTGGAAACTTTGCTTGTTTATGGCCAGTTACAAAGGGATTTTTGGAGAAGACAGTATTTCTCACCTGTAGAGGTGTTCCTGTGAAGAAAGATGACAAATATGTTGCAACTTAAACTATTTCAAGGGTATACTTAGATCTTCTGCAGAAAGAACAGCTTAGATACTCAATACTGAGTTCTTCTTGGTTGCTTAGTGCTAGCTATAGAGCACATACTTCTATTATTAACTCAAAATATTTTCTGGAGCAAATATACTTTCAGGTTCCACTAGTACACGGTCATCTCATATGTACAAAACATAGTTTTGCGTGTCTCGTATTTGATAAACAGTGTCTTACTCCCTCTTTTGCCATGGTTTGTGGGGTCTGATCTGGCTCAGTGTTTAGCCCTGCACAGTTGCTGGTGCTTGTGGTGTTGGTGTTCTCTGTCAGCCACTGCTGCCAGGGGCTGCCTGCAGTGTCCCACACCTGGCTGTGACACCCTTTGCTGCGGCTGCTGTGGTTTGTACCCTGAGCCAAAGAACCCAGTGAACTTATTCCATAACACTGGTGGGCACTGGCAAAAGGCACACCCAGAATGAGACCTGAAACACCCAGCAGCAGTGGGCCCCTGGCTGAGGGGGCTTGGCTGTGCCAGTGCCACGTGGCCTGAGCAGCTGCCCTGGCTGAACTGAAAGGTCCTTGCAGGTGGTGGCAGGTGTCATAGAGAGGTCCCTGTCCCTGCTGGCACATCAGGAGAGAGATGCAGCAATCATGACAGAGATGCTGCCCAGCAGAGCTAGCTGCCTGTTACAGATGTGTGGTTCAGTTTCCGCAGACAAAAGTTTTGTCTTGTTCATAACCTGCAAGACGAGACAGGCAAGTCACTAAAGGTTTGGCAGATGTAGGGCAAGTTCCTCACATGGCAGCAGCTCCAGTCTCTCTCCTTTGTTTTCATTATCCTGTAAGAAGTATTCCTGACATCTCGAACCAGCAGAATTTGTGAGATACCTCAAAGGTTTTCAGTGAAAGGATTTCAGGTGTTCTTGACACACCCTCCATACAAATTCACTTGCTGCTTTCACAAAAATTCGTATTTTATTATAATGCAAATAACAAACTCCTTCAGATATTCATCTCTTCCCACTCACGCACTTCCTTTTCAACTCTGTGAATGATTTCTTTTTTTTTTTGTTGGTTTTTTTCAATTGAGTTTTGATGCTCTGATAAAGAGCATCAAAGGTCTAGTAATGTGTCAGTGCCTGATTATTATGTCAAATTACAATTTTTAGAGTAAGTCTGTAAAAATTGAACTTTTCTGAAACCCATAATGTATTCTACAGCTTTAAAGGGACTGCAGTTACTTACATGCTTTTAGCGTTTTCTATTGGAAAACAGATATTTTATTGGAATAATTTGTATAAAAGCATGTAAATGTTCCTGTGATAAAGCAGCTTGATATATAAGAATTTCATTAAGTCTTTATGTATTACTTCAATGAAATGTCTGAACCTGAAACAGGAGCACTGTCAAGGTTTGGATTGCTCAGCAAGGGTAGCACAGAGTTCTCTTGTGGGTGCGAGAGGAGGCAAACTCTTTTTCCTGTCCTTCCTCTCCATCCATTAGATTGTATCAACAAAATATCACATTTCCCATTGTGTTTGGTAAAGGGTGCTGTAACATGGACCTGCATAATCTGGAAAGAAATCTTTACCTTTTGAGGGATGATTATCTGAAAGCAAATAAGGTGCTCAGATTCAGGCTAAAGTAATTGTATCTCCAGGGAGAAGTCATCTTGAAGTCACATGCTCCACCTTATTTTCAGTCACATTCTTTGTTCTACTTGTAGTACTTTCATTATAGGCATTAATCAGGAAATTATGAACACAAGCTTCAACTTGGAAGCAAAACCAAAACCACTTCAGATAATCTGAGATCTAAAGCTTCTGGGGAAAGGTTAAGATGGCATTTCAGCAGACTCAGTCTTCGGGATTGAAGAATTTAAACCACAGAATTTTTAAAAAAGGTATTTTCTAAAGAGTTTCTTGCATCATCATTTTGTGGAATCAGTCTTCAGCAGTATCCATTCCTTTAAGCTTTGTGCTCAGGCATTAAGTCAATATTAAGAATATGGTGACTCTATCAGAGATAAGTTGTTGTATTTAACTGTGTTGGTGCAATCAAGCTTTTCCAAAAAATTGTAAAATGGCCCTTGACTAAATGAGGCTTATTCAACTGGATAAAATTTAATTTTTGTGTCAGTTGGCAGGATATTAACAAGCTTGAAGCCTTTTCTAATTCAGCAACTTTTGGCAGAGGAGTGCTGCTGAAAAGGAGGATTAAGTGCTGCAGCCTCTGCATATGGTGCTGAAGGGAAGTTTTACCTTAGAGCAGTTCAGTAGCTTGTAAAACCTGGGGTCCTGTGGCACATACAAGTGCATTGATTTACCCAGCTTGAGATGGAAGCTTTTTACACTAATATTAACCATCTTTTTTTCTATAGGTATTGGTTAAAATAAGTAATGTCAGGCTCTGGCGAGTTGTACCACAGTACCAGGCAATTCTCTAATCATCAGTCTTTTTTTTTTTTTGTAACATGAAACACCTTGATTCTAGAATAATTAATATAGAATTTCTGTTTCTCCACTATTCTTTACTTCTACAGAGGTTTAGCATCATGGCAATCTAAAACAGAGTCTGTATATTGAGATTTTGTTCTGTGGTAAGTTTAAAATGGGATGAAAATCTGAGAGGTAATACCAGGTGGAATAAGGAAAGGTAAATAATAAGAAAAAGAATGATTTCCCATCTTGCCACCCATTTTATTAGCTGCCAGCCTCTTTGTCAGTTTGTCACCACAGATTGTTTTCTCCTTTCCTGCCCACTCTCATGTTTAAATTGATCAATATTTGTATTGTGCTTGCTGGCACCATCTTATCATTTGTACATTTGTGTAAGTCCCATTTCTGTACAGTGATACAGAAAAGCAGATATAAGTTGTTGTGCCTGCCAAGGCTGACCTTTAGTGTAATTTAAATATCATTTCTGAGCACAGAGAGCAGGAGGTGTTTTAGTGGGTGCACATTTCAGAGAAATGCCACTGTCCCTCTGTGGAAGAGGCAGTACGGTGCAGCAGGGATGGAAAAGCTCTTGTACAGGAAATGAGAGCCTCCCCTCCACACCAGCCTTTGCTTTCAGCATGCACATGGTATTTATTCTGATTGAAAGCTTCCCATGAGAAAGAAACCCAGCATTCCTGAGAAGCCCTGCCAATCCTCCTTGCTGTTTTCTTCTCCTCCTTGTGTTTTGCTTTAGACTGTTCATTGCTATGTGGGCTTTTTTCCCTACTGTGCAATGCATTAGAAGTTGTCCGCAAACTGTGATATTCAGTTTGTACTATTTTTTCCCTTTTATTGATTAAGTTTGTCACACAGTCCTGCTATGCTAAGTCAGTTAAATTTCTGTAGTTGCCTTTGACATAGGGACCTCATTTTTAACATCGTGTCTGCAATACAATTTATCTATATATGTAGATTATATTTAGTCTAATTTAGGACTGTTGAGGAAATAATTTGTTCTGTGTGATGCATTTTTTACTTAAAGACTTCTTTGACTCCACTGTCCCCTGTGTTTTCTCTACTGACAGCATTCAGAAATACCTCTGAAAAATGAAAATAAGTTCTCTCCCTGTTTTGCTGGTTCCAGCAAACATTCACTTAGCCGAGTTAACGAAGAGCTCAGCAGCCACACAAGGCTTGTTTATGTTGTTATGGGCTGTCTGTGTAATCACATCCAGAGCCAACAGAAACCTAAAGGAAAAAATTGCCAAGCTGCAGCTGGAGGACTGCAAACAATCCATGACATTTGGTGAAAGTTTAAATTAACATATGTTACAGCAGACAACAAGCAAACAGCTGGGGAATACGACAGCTGTTATCCATAAATAATGTTATGTTTTCAGCACCTATATTTATATGAAATTTTACTGGGTAAAGATGCAAATCAGCATTTCATTACTTGACAATGTGACTGCACAGTAGGAAGAGCCCTGGCTGGCTCCAGTGTATGCCACGTGCTGCACAATCAGCCTCGGGTCCTCCAAGCTGCCACCTGAAACCCAAGGTCTGGGCTCTTAAGCAGTGAAGAGTTTCCAGGTTTTCAGAAATATTTTTTCTCTACTGAAGGAAAAGGGCTGAAATTATGTTTTTTGTTCTTCAGTGTTTGTGTTGTTGGGCTCCAGATTGATATGTGGCTGGTGTTTGTTGTTTTTAGTGTTTGTATCACCTTTTCAAATAGGGCAGGGGATGTCTTTTACTCTTTAGACAGAATATTTTCTAGTTATTGCATCTTAATTTTTGTCATTCTTTCTCCCTCTTATATAAAGTTACTAACTTGGAAACAATGATCAAAACATCTATTAAATATACACCAGAAAACTCACTCCTGGCATAATTCTGTTAGCCAAGTGGGAAAAGGGGCTTCTCTGTGCTTCAGAATTGAATCCCTCTGGTTCAGAGTTCATGTTAAAATAATCACAAGATGTAAGATTAAGGATTTGACTATTCAGCTCCTTACAGACATGTAATAAATGAGCTTAACTGTTAATTATGGATGCTTACAGAATATTATCTGGTTTTATAGTCAACATTATTACAAAGGTTTCATATTAATTTCTTCCAAGTTTTCTAGTGAACATCTGTTCACTTAAAAATTCTCCTGGGCAACAATATGAATTATAACTGATATTTTCAAGAAGTGATCAGACCTGTACAAGTAGTTCAAAGAAAATTTCTGTCACATCAGTTGTCCAGCTGGGTATTTTTCATTAGAGTGGGGAGAAATGTGCTTTTAATAGCTGAGGAGAATTGACAATTTTGCTCAGGAAAATAGTGGTTTCTTTGTAAAGCTAGATAGCAATTTATGTGTTTTAAGTACAAAGGCTCCCATTGGCAGCTGATTATGCTAAGGAAAATATTCACAGGGAATATGTGGAGCTTAAAAGCAAACAGATGAATGAAAAATGGTCTTTTTATCATTAGCACACTTGGCATATTGGTTTTAAATAGCTCTAATACAGATAGAAGATACATTAAGGAAGCTATTTAATTCAGGCACTTTGCCAAGAATAGGCAATGATGTTGTTTACAGTTTATTAATACTGAATAGAGTGAAATTATATTCAGTTTTAGTATCTGGAGAAAACATGGCTTACTGAAAGGTCAGACAATTGAAAGGCTGCCCAGATTGTACAAATGCAGGAGCTGAGGGTGTGATCTGGAGAAGCACAGGAAAAGTATCAGAAGAGAATCAAGCTGGAAGGAACCTGATCTGCAACGTTCATCCTCTCTAATTGCTGTATCACATTCCTTGCAATGCAAATTGTTCTATATGCTGACTCTCTTTAAGCTGAGCAAAGGCTATGTGAGAGTAAGGGGAAACTGGAAACAATAATTGCAACTCCAGCCTGAAAATTGGTGTACCTGACCCAAAACTACTTAGAGGCAATTTGCCATGCCTGGCTCTAACAAAAATGAGGATCCATTTAAAGCAACCAATTCACAGCAGCAATGACAGAGATTTGCAAAGCTGTACCAAGTTGCCACAGTTACTGGGGAGGAACAAATTGGGTCATTTGTCATTGAAGAGGGTTGGTTTTTTTCCTGCGTGTGATATTTCTTTTCCCTGCACCCTGTGTTGTGAAAACCTGTTACCATCCATCCTCAGAGTCTTCAAATGTGCCCTGAAAAAGCTGGCAGTTCAGTGGGTCTATCTGGGATACAAAGCATTCAGAATAATCCATCACTTCTCCCTTGGTTTTGGTATTTCATTTTTTCCCCCCTTAAGTTGTCCTTTGGTGTCCTGGTAGCTAAGAGTGATAAACTCCAGTTAAGTAACATCATTTAGTGACAGAGAGGGCTCCCCATACTGCTTTGTCCTAGAGACAAATGGAGACAGTGTTTTTTATCCATCTAATGGGGGAAAAAAACCCGAAAATCCTTCAACTGGATGGTTTCTGAGGGAATTATATTTTTTTCCATCTAATGGGGGAAAAAACCCAAAAAATCCTTCAACTGGATGGTTTCTGAGGGAATTGCGAAGTACAAGAAGATGACACGCACCCCACTGTGTTGCAAGTAATCTCCATATGGGAAAAAAATGAATTATGTGTGAGGAATGTGAAATTGAAATCACCACTAACATTTATAAATCCACATAGTATTAGTAATGCTAATTTAACCTCTGCCAATCCTGTCCATTAAAATATTTTGGACAAAAGACTCAAGCTATCCTGCTCGGAAGTACGAGAAGATGACACACACCCCACTGTGTTGCAAGTAAACTCCATACGGGGGAAAAAAAAAAGAATTGTGTGAGGAGTGTGAAATTGAAATCAACACTAACATTTATAAATGCACATAGTATTAGTAATGCTAATTTAACCTCTGCCAATCCTGTCCATTAAAATATTTTGGACAAAAGACTCAAGCTATCCTGCTCTTATCTGGGAAGGAATCTTTGTAGCCAAAAGATATTCTCATATTGGATAAGAATATCGTGAATCAAAGATCACGGATTTAAATTGTTGAGACAGATCTTAGCTTCAACCCTCACTGATGCCAAACTCTTCTTGACTCAGTTATTTTCATGCACAATTTGAAGTAGGAACCTGATGGGAAAATGTCTTTGATTTCCTCACTCTCAGTACACATTAATGACTGTAATGAGTGTGTTCTGGGGAAAAAATGGTGTTGCTGTAGGGTCATAGGAGCACCCACTACTAAGGCTTTGGGTATAGTGCTATTTTTTGACTGGGCATCCCAAAAAAAAATTTCTTTAAAAAAAAAAATAAAAAAAACTTAAACACCCTACAAGTCTTAGTACCACACAAACATTCATAATTCCATATGTCCTGTGGATACCTGTATAGCCTGACAAAATGGAGAGTCCTTTCCATACCTGTCTGTGTTTCTGTCCTTCCTTTGATTTCTCTCACTTAGCCTCTGTCCTTTCGTGTTCTGATTTTCAGTCTGGGATAATGACAGTGAATTAAAGGCCACATAAAATGGTCTGTATTTATTTTCAAGTGAGAAAAAAAGGTGTGCTTGTTTCTGATTTCTACAGCAGCAAGAAGGATGTGTCTTGATCATCATTAACCTGACTGAGAATGCAAAGTAGCACTTAAATTGTTCCTTCAGCCATTATGTATAACATGAGTTGTCTTCTAGACAGACAAAAAAATAAAGGACATAATTTATATATTTAGCAGCACCTTGTGTGAGCTCAATACTCTGATATCCTCAGATGTATCAGCAGCCAAGCTGTCATTTCAGTGCAGAGAAGTGTGACAACTTCTCTGAGAAGAAGAGTGATCATTTAGAATGGTGCAAAAGGATATAATGAACTAAACCTGAACAAATATGAGTGAATGTGACCTTTGATGTGTTTAGCTTTAAGATCCTTGGCTAGGGGTTTGTAATCAACGTGAGGTAGGAAATTGAGAATGTGTTGGGTTTCATCATGTGCAGGGTGAGCAGGAGGCGTGCTCAGTGAAAAGGAGGATGTTACTGGTCAGAAACACTGGTTAGTAGGAAATTGCTACCAAAAGTGACAGCTCCTGCCCTCAATGAGAAGAGAGGCCATGTGAAAGAGCAGTAATTGCATATCTGCCAGGAAAAATCCTCCCAACAAGATTAGGAAGGCAGTCTGGGAAGGTACAGGTTACTAGGGAACGTGGTGTTGCTGCTGCTCTCAGCTTCTTTCTCCTGCAGGCAGAAGAAGGAGGAGCAGGAAGATTTAGGTAGAATACGCTGATGCATGCAAAGGAAAGCCAGCAATGGGCTGGGAAATTAGAGGCCATCTACAACCATTTAACTTTATTAATCAGGGGTGTCAAGCACTGAGGAAGAAATTGTGTATTACAGTAATTTGGTTGATGGTGACCACTATAACCCTTATAAAACCCTTGGAATAATGATAAATATGAACAAATACTATAACAATTTCCTTCTCTCAGAGTAACTGTGTGATTAGTGGAGTTGTGTTTTAAAGTTTGAAAGAATAAATAACTACAAGCTAATATGGAATAAAAATACTTCTTTTACAAACAAAATTAACTTCAGCAGGCCTCTAAAAATGACTAATCACATGAGCCATGCAGTCAAGAGCAAGGTTTTTCTTGCTCTGCTGTAGCCTTTAAGTAGTGAAATCTCTGCTCTGGAGGTTGTTACGTGTCACACTAATTCACAGTGCTCAATTCTGCTGCTCTTTTATTCTTTGGTCTGGCTAGATTGTTACAATATCTACAGAGTGTGTGGTTTTTCCATAGACTTGGAATAAAAACTGACAGACCCAAGAATCCAAGCAAATTAAGTCTTGACCTCCTTTACATCTCTTTTACAAATCAGAACCTCCTGTGGCGTGGCCTTGGACAGACACTTGGCAAATGCACCCTTGCATGTTGGCTCTCCAACTCAAGTATTTATAAACAAGAAGTGCTCCTGTTCATTCACATATTCCAGGGGCAGCATGCATCTTGCATTTCATGTGTTATTGAATGTCCTGGATGTTCTCATAACTGCTCTTCCACAGGTCTATATCCTGCAAGTAGATATTTAAAGAGAAATAATAGCAGCTCTCTAGCCATAATTTATTTGTTTATGCATCTATTACCATACACAGTTCATCTGATGGCACTGATTAAGTAAATAGCTAATTAGAACAATATAGGTTTCCAAAAAATCCCCAGACCTGCCAGCTCTTCTGCCCCACAGGCAAATGGAAGGAGGTGGGAGCTGCCCTGGTGCATCACTGGGGATTCCTCATTTACAGCTCTGATACATTTATATTGCCTGAGCATCTTACCCTCAAGATCTGGCCTTTTCCCTTCAGCAAGCTGACAAATTTCTCCATCTTCCGTGTTTTAACATTTAAGTCAGAAGGGAATGAACTAGGAGAATAATGAGGAGAAAAGGAGGCCCAAAGACAAGAAAAGATAGGAAGGAGGATTTCCAACAACAAAAACCAAAATATCCTTTATGGTATTTTGGTATTATTATTTGGTATTTTGGTAGTATTATGGTATTTTTGGCTAGTTGTTTGTGTTACTCTGGGTGTACAAGACATAACCTTGACAAGATGGATATCAGTGGAAAGGTGGAAAGTTTTCCCCATCCTGAAACTTCTCTAGGTTTTTTACTTCTCCAGGGGCAAACTGCCATGTTTTCTTAGAGGGAATAATTTTGTACATGTACTTGCACAGGTTGTGCTTAGTGTTCTGGCAATGAGAATGTCCCCTTTTTTTCTCATAATTAGGCCCTTCCAGAGATATTAATACATCTTCTCTTTTCCTGGCCTAGCTAGTGTTGCTGATGTGAGTTTAGATCTCAGAATTGTCTTTGGTTTCTGGTATTCCTTTCCTTAGAGAATGAGGACCATTTAAAGTGGTAATGAAACACCATCAGGCAGCACAAGCTGCCATTTGGTGCAGTGGAGCAGATTCCAGATGAAGGATTCAGTGTGTAAAGCAAGCTTGCTGCTGGCCTTTGGGATGAAAGTCATTAAACACAGTGTAAAGAGATGCCCTGAGTATTATTGCTGCCATCCTGTGCCCCTGTACTCACCTACTGCTCAGTCTGCAATCACAGACTTTACACCACTGTGTTGTTTACTTGAGTAGAGCAATCTACCATCCCCACACTCTACAATGTAATACCCCTTTCATAAACTCTGCAAATGAAACTTTATATGAAATTCCAGAGTTCTGTGGGCACTTCACCTTGCTGGACAACAATCTCTGAGTTGTTTGTGGTGAGGATCCTCCTCACTTGGTGCAAGCAGTGTGGCTGAAAAACAAAATGCTGCCTGCATCCTTGAAGACTGATGAGGTCTTAGAATTAGATCCATCTCATCCACTTTCAATTCCAGTCAAAACTTCATCCCGTCTCAAAGTAAATTTGTTTACAAGGAGAAAAGGGGAGAAGGAGATCTGGCTTATTTTACTGCGGAGAGAGCTTGTTAAAATGGCTTTTGGAAAGCACTGGCCTTTGTGGAGGGCACACGCATCTTTGTGAATCAAACCTTCACCTTTGAAATTTGGAGAGGGAGGGTAGCCCAGGATGACACAGGAGGTTGTATGAAAATGTGATTTTTGCTGATGTAGTTTTCCAAGACTATTAAGTAGCTTGCATTTTTGAAAATTAACAGCTGTACATATGGATTTTGAATATTTTCTATTTATGTTATTCTATGCTGCCTCAACCTATCATCCAGAGCCGAGGACGCCAGAAGATCTGCCCTCGGCAGCCAGCATTCTAAATCTACTCTTTGCTTTGGTAGCAATTTGTAACAATTTTTATTGATTATTGGGCTTCTTAACTGTGGCAAAAAACAGCAAAAGAATAACTCATATTTCCTTCAACAATAATAATTTACTTCAATGATCTACTCAGTTTTTCTCATTTTCTCCTCCCCTTTAAGGATGCAATTCCTAGAAGTTAGGCTTTGATACTGGATCTTGTCTTGAAGATTTTGTTCTATACAGTGACTACTGGATGATTTCCAACGTGTAAGAATTATATTATTGAAGGATAAAACCAAATAAGAAGAAAATATTATTGAAGTAAATATAAAAGATGCCTAATCTGGGTTTTGGTTTTTTATTTGAAGCATGCGTGACAACAATACTGTATTTGTTCACAACATAACAAGGTATTGTTTCGTTACATTTGATCAGACGTATTCTGGTTGAGTTACAGTTGGGATTTTCTCCTCTGCATAGAAAACAGTTTTCCTTTAAGCAAACCTGGTATCAGTGTGGAAGAACAGGAATTATTCTAATTGAGTGGAAGCACCAAAGCTGGCAAGGGTGTCAGAGAATGAAAAAAGGTGCAGGCAGAGCATGTTTCTCTTTAATGCCAGCACACACAGGTCTGAAATGTGAGAATGAACTTATTGACCAGGCAGTTGTGATGAGCTCCTTTTAGAGTTATTTTGTGTCTAAAGGCTGCCACAGCATCTGTGCTGCTCTCTGAGTGTGTCTCTTCCTCAGTACCCTTGCATAAATGTGAGTTTTGTTCCCTGGCACAGGAAGGGACCCTGCTTGCAAGGAGAAGGGAGGGAACGCATTGAAGGAACCTCTGTCCAAGTGTGTCAAACACTCAGCACATTCTCCTGCTAAACTGAGTTTATCCTCTGTAGGCTGCAGTGCCAATGGCTCACAAACACAGCGCCAGTGAGATCATTTCTGACTGGGCAATCCCTTTTGTGAGTTTCCAAGTCACAATGTCAATTAGTCAGACTGTTTGGATGTGGCACAGAAGCTTTTTCTGCTAGAAAGGGAACCCCCACTCTCTTTTTATGTTTAGAAGCCTCAATTAAGGTTTTGCTTTCTTAGAATTAAATGTTAGAAATAATCTCACTCACGTCTAAGGTAAAAAAAAAAAAAAATGAAGCCCAGTTCCTTATTGTGCCATTAAATACATCTTAACTGCTATCCATTCCCCCCAGGTGATAAATGAGAAGTGGAATGACTGAAATTGTAGGTAATCATAATTTGAACTTTATTTCCTTTTCTATGTATTTAAGCAATATTTTTCTCTTTAGCTTTCCTCATCTCTGCTTTGCCTAATTACTGCACCGTTAGCATCCATTCTTCTTAGTTTCAAACACCCTCTTACTAAATTTTTCATAGTCTTTAAGAACACAATTTCCCATGTCTTTTAGAATTATCAGCTGAAACTGTTGTCAGTAATTAAGAGATCAAAAGAGCACAGTGACCTGCATGTGATATTGCAAGTGCTGTGGCAACTGCTGCTGATATTCAGGATGTTTATTAATTTCCCGGACTACTTGTCTTTTCCCGGATACTACATTTCCTTCCGCAAGGCTGTGTGACCAAAAAGAACATAATGTGAGAGACATGGCCCATAAACTGGTTAGAATTTTCCTGAAAGATTCTTTTTCTTTTCCTGTGCTCTTCTAGAGGGCTTTTTCCTTTCTCCCCAAGTGGGATCTGTTCCTGGAGAAGATTTTTTGCTTTTTACCTGAGAAGAAAAGAGGTTAAAGTGCTTGTATTTGATGTCTGCCATGATAAGAATTACACCAGAAAAATGCTGGCTGTTGTAGGAAGTCAAGAATTTCCTCTCCAACAAATGTTCTGGAAAGAAGCAAAACTATACTGTGGGGAAATAGCAAGGAACAATATCTGTCTGTATTGATAGGAATGACTCCCTGACCTGATTTTCAACCAGCCAGATCACTCCTGATCCTCTGCATGGTCTGGGAGCATCTCTCCATGGTGAAGAGTGGTTATGAGTTAGGATTTGATACAATTTTACCCAGGTCACAATTTTACCCCAAAGGTGAGAACAGAGGTTTTACATAACTTTGTCACTGGCTATTTATTTTTCATAGAAAAGAAACACAAGAAAGGATTCTGGGCCTATGTTTTAGGTCCAAGCTAAGAAGAAAATAAGCTTTGGAATAGAAACATTTTGAACTGAGGTAAATGATGTGAGTTTTAGAAGGGTGGCATTCTAGACAAGACCAAATTTCAGCTCCTGATAACAAACAACAAACAGCTGCAGAAAGATAGCAGGTAAATAATGGAGTGATGTGCCTTCAGATACTGCATGTGCATGGGCCTTAATCCCTTAGCCACTCTGAAATCCCCTTGGTGCTGGTCACTTGGGCAGGTGGCATAAGAAATGTGTAGGATAAAAAGAGCAATTTTCTGTTCCTGATAACAAATGCAGCTCCAGCTGCAGAAAGATAGCAGGTGAATAATGGGGTGATGTGCCGTCATGTACTCCATGTGCATGGGTGTTAATCCCTTAACCACTCTGAAATCCCCTTGGTGCTGGTCACTTGGGCAGGTGGCATGAGAAATGTGTAGCATAACATTGTTTCTGACCACGTGAATAACCAAATTAACAAAAAATTAAAATGCAAGGACTGGCAGTATGTTATGTAGTGACCAACACAAACTGGAGCCAGGTGCCTCAGCCTTGTGACTGCAACTGTGACCAAGGAGAAATGGCATTGGTTTCACTGACTCTGTTTCACTGGCTGTAATGGGCAGGAGATAATGCATGTTTAACCCATTGTTTCTTCCCCTTCCAAAGTGTTCCTGGTGGTTCTCTTCAGCTGTCCTTCTCCACAGCTGCCAGGGCCAGTCCTCTCCAGTGCTGGGAGAGCCCCTGGAAGTGTCCACACTTTCTCGTGGAGGAGTTTGCATTTAGTGCCTTGCTAGCACAGTACAATTGGCAGATTTATTAGCAAACAGTGTTCTTGCTGTCAAGCAGAACCGTGGGCTACCTTAATTCACTGAATGTGTCAAGAATTCAAATTGAGAGCTCTTTCTCCTGGCATATTCTGAATACATGGTTCCCAGATGTGGATTCCTACATCCTGCACATCACAGTACTGTGCAGAGGCAGGTATTCTGCTGTTTCCTTTAAACACTGACTCACACCTTAAATTTGAAGGTATTTTAAAGTAAAGATCATAAAGAGATGAACTAATGTACTGTAGTATAACTATTATTTTAAAGAAAAATCGTTTTGTGAGCAGAACCTGGTTTTAAAAATGGTTATTTCCAGGACTTTTACCTTATATTCCCTAATATTTTACTGCCAGTAACAACCAGTTTCCTCTGGTTCTTTCATTATTTCTTGACAATCTCCCCCTTGCAGGAAGCCTATCTGCCTGCAGCATCCCCAGTTCATTTGGCTGGACAAATTGCTGTGGCTCGTTCAGAGCACATGGGTGCTGATTTGCTGGCTCTTATCTCTGAGAATGGGAAAAGATCTTTCCCTCAGCTGAGGCAATAATTTGGATCCCTTTTCAACAGTCAACTGTTTTCATTATATTTGCAGTGGTTTCACACCTCTAAAAGCTATGCCTTTTTAGAAGTGGCCAGGAAGTTCAAGGATTATTAAAGGAGCCAGCCATATGGAGAGACTGCACAGATTTCCCTTTGTCAGGAAACTGGACAAAATAACATGACTATAAATGAATTTTGGGGCAGGGGAGAATTAGAAATGCTAATCTTAAAAAGTTTGTTGTTGTGCTTTCAAAACCAAAACTTTCAGAACTGCGTGTGGATTTATAATTCTTGTAGTGATTCATTGATGAGTGTAAATGTAGAGTCTTTGAAAGAACTGTCAGAACCAATTTGGGTGAATAACAAGAATTTTTTCACTTTGTATTTCTGAGCATTAAGTAGTGGCTCTTTGATATCCATAGGAGCATGCATATTTTATTTACCACTGGTATAGGGGAAAATTTCTTTTAAAAAATACTAAAAAAATGAGGATCACTTTTGGAGAGAGGGATTTTGGAAATATAAATATATTGGTATAGTGCAGTGTCTTAAAAAACTCTACCAATGGGTTTTATATTCCCAATTGTCTATCTGGAAGAGAAATATTAATATCAGGGGAAGATACAATATTTCAGTGCTGAGAAATAGGAAACCTCAACCTTTATGACTTTCTGAAAAACAAAGCAGAGTGATTCACAGCTCCAGAGATCAAGGCAGGAAACAGACACTGGGGCTTTTTAACCTCCTTCCAGAGCACTTGCTGGATGTAATTTCCAATAGGGACTGATGGGTGAACCCATACCAGAAGAGCATGACTCAAAATAAATGTTTCCAAGCAGATAAAACAACTGGCAATGCCCCACAATCCCATTAGCTCCAGGGACAGCACTCAAAATCCTTTCAAGAAAAACTGTCTGTTGCCACAAAATATTATCAAATGGAATGGATCCCCTTTATTACATGGAAAAGATGAAGTAACCTTCTGAATATACTGTATTAAACAAAAAAAGGTTGAAATTCATAGAGTGAAAAATTATGAGCTTGGGTTTTTATAAGATTTGAAAGGTCAGGAGGGTAAGCAGATGGCTAGCTGTAGAATTTATTACGCTTTTAGCA
The DNA here is from genome assembly GCF_014805655.1 of Passer montanus. NCBI lineage: Eukaryota > Metazoa > Chordata > Aves > Passeriformes > Passeridae > Passer > Passer montanus. Next base: position 76,549 of record NW_024366937.1, read on the forward strand.
ATTGTTTTGATGTTCCAGGTGAAACCTTGCAAGCTTATGAGGCTGTAAAATTCTATGACCCTGCATTAAAGTGAGGATTATGCTCATAATATGCATGTGATTTTAGAGATCAATCTATCACACATTTATTGTCTGCCAAAAACTCACGGGATTCAGTGTGATTAATATATTGAATGACAATTTTTACTATTCTGCAATAGTGCATCCCTTTTCCTATCCATTTTGGTTTTTTTTTTCTTTATGAAAGTAATACAACCAAGCTTATGGTAATGAAATGATACTCTGGTAGTGCTGTGTGACTTTCCAGAAACCTTTTAGTGCTCAAAAATGCCCTGATTTTACAGGGCATGTAGAAAGTTGTGTTCAGAGATAATTGTTACACAGAATTTCTCAGGTACACCAAGCTAATCATAGCAGTATTAATAATACAAGAATGATAAAAAATTCCTGGTTTCCTATCTGAGTTTAAAACCATAAATGCTTTGTTTCTGCCTGGAAGAAGTTGTTAAACTTTTTTTCCAAGACAGCTAATGTGGTTGAATTTCCCATGATGGAAGCAGGGTATAGGAAAATTGTCAGTGGCTTCCAGCTAATACAGCTCACTGGTGGTTTCAGGCTGTCTGGGGAATACTGACCAGGAACAGCAAGTGGGACAAACAAGGAGGTCACTATTTTCAATATTTTCTTAAACCTGGGAAAGAAGATACTGTTTCAGGATTCCCCAACTCTTGAAAGAAATGGCAAGAGCTGTATTTTTTCCTCACTTGAAAAGGCATGCAAGTTTCACACGCCAGTAGCTCATTTTATGCACATGCCCATCTGCATATCTTTGGAGAAGTCTTACTGCCTGTTTATGAATTCAGCCAGCATCTGGATTCATTCCTTTTTCTGCCAAGATGATCTTTAATTTTTTGTTAATATTTAATTTGTCTGTTGTGGTTTTGGGCACTGATTGCTGAGCTCAGTTTTGGGTTGTACTGTTAGGCCCCCGTTCTGTGTTAGTGCACAGCCACTAGCAGGGCTCTGCCTTGGGCCCAGTGCTCTTCAACATCTCATAAAAGCTTGCATGCAGGACTTGAAGGGATATTAAGCAAGTTTGCAGATGATACAAGACTGGGAGGAGCTGTTGGCTCCTCCAAAGGCAGATGAGGCCCTGCAGAGAGGCCTCAATCCATGAGAGAGCCACCACCAACCATGTGAAGTTTAACAAAGGCAAGAGTTGGATCCTGCGCCTGGGATGGGGCAGCCCTGGATGTACAGACAGACTGGGGAATGAGAGGCTGGAGAGCAGATGGGGAAAGGCATCTGGATTCCTCAGCTCTGTCAGGTTGAACATGAGCCAGCAGTGCCCTGGCAGCCAGGAGGGCTAGCCCTGTCCTGGGGCCATGGGGCACAGCATGGCAGGCAGGCCGAGGAAGGGATCGTCCCGCTCTGCTCTGAGCTGGGGCGGCCTCACCTCGATGGCTGGGGGCAATTCTGGGTGCCACAATGTAATAAAGATTTTAAACTACTGGAGAGCATCCACAGGGCAGGAGGATGGTGAAGAGCCCTGAGGGGAAGCCGTGTGAGGAGCAGCTGAGGCCACTTGGTCTGTCCAGCCCGGAGGAGGCTGAGAGGAGACCCCATTGCTGTTAAAACTTCCTCGTGAGGGGAAGCGGAGGGGCAGGCATTGATCTCTGCTCTGTGGTGACAGTGACAGGACCCAGGGGGGGGATGGCCTGCAGCTGTGTCAGGAAGGGATGTTAGAAAAAGGTTCTTTCACCCAGAGTGTGGCTGGGCACTGCAACAGGCTCCCCAGCGAAGCTGGCAAAGCACCAAGCCTGACAGAGCTCAAGAAGCATTTGGACAATGCTCTCAGACTCAGGGTGTGACTCTTGGGCTATCCTACCTCCAGGGCCAGGAACTGGATGCTCTTGATCCTTATTGGTCCCTTCCAACTCAGCATGCTCTGCTATTCCATTCTTTGATATCAATTTGCAGTTTGTTACCTAAGGTGAGTTATCAGTAATAACAGGATTTCTGCTCAAATTTTGTTGGTTTTATCTGTATGGTTTCAAATCAGACAGAATCAGTGTCCAAGCACTGAATCTAAAGGGTTGCAATTTAAATATTTCCATGCTGCCAGAATTTTCCACAGGCGGAATCTCCCTGTCCTCAGTTCAGCACCTTCATGTTGACTGGAGTTGCTGCATAGTTTCTGCACAAAAATGAGCAGTTAACTAAACGCTAATTAAAAGCAGCATGTCAGTTTATTGTGCTCAGTAGGAGCAGTCACAAAAGAACATGAACCTGAATTAATTTTTTATCCCTTTCTTTTTTCCCTTAGACCCCAGGAGGCTTGAGGGGAAAAGCCTATTAAGATAACTCAAATGAAAATTTGAGATGGACCTAAGAAACTTCCAACCCTGTGAAATACTTCCCTAGAGCCTCCCATACCTACACAGTAGCTCCTCTGCCTGTCAGATTAATATGCCACAACTTCTGAAACCCGAAATCTGTCTCAGGCTCCCTTCAGTCCTGGTGCCACCAGCCAGCTCTGGGCATGGTCCTGTGGGGTTTGTTGGTGCTCCTGAGCCCTGAAGGCACTGGGCAGCTCACAGGAGGGATCCATGCTGATTTCCATGCTGATGGGGGTTTTTTTGCTGATTAATCCTATGGGCCTGATCCAAAGTCTGCTGCATTCAGTGAGGGTTTACATTTTGGTTTGATAAGCTCTAGGTTAAGCTTTAAGATATGGGATAGAAGCAGATAATGAGGGCAGGATGAAAGCTAGATGAGGTAGAAGAGTGTGACCTAAAATATAAGGAGTTCATCTCACACAGCCCAAATTTAGTTGGTTTGTCTTGGGCTGCCTTGTAATGCCTTGGGTTCCAAGCTCCACAATTAAAGCAAAGAAAAATCTGGTTATTGCTGACAGCATTGAAAAAAGAATCCATGAACCACAGACAGACCTGCAATGGCTCATTGGAGCTGTACCCATTTTCTGCAGTAGAAATTGTGAGTTCACATAATCATAGATGCATTTTTTTAATGCTTCCAGCAGCAGAGAAGAGGAAGAATTTTCCTGTGGGTTTAAGTATAAAAGAGATGGTTCTTTTCAGTAAATGTTGAATGTTTGCTACCTCCTCTGTTTCAGTGAAGTATTTTTAATCTAACTGCATTCTGGAGGCAGCCCCTGGTAACTGAGGTGTGCATGGTTGAGCTGATTGACCATGGTGTAGTACCCAGTGAGAAACATTTTCATGAGCCTTCTCTTAACTCCTTTACCCCCCTACTGTCACTGTGGCATCAGGATGATGGGGTAGAAGAGCACCTACTTCAAAGTAAATACTGGAACACATACTGAAAACAATTTACCCAGAGGGTACAGAAATACTTCTTATAAGCAGTAATAACTTTACTAAAAAGTCTTTAAGCAACCAAATATTGTTGAGAGACATACTTATTATAGGGGTCAATCTCATTACATTTATTGCAAATGTCTGTTTTGTTTCTCTGTCCCTCTAGTCCTCCAAAGAGTACAAGGCAGAAAGCAAGAGCTGAAACTCAGTTTTGGCTCAAGGCAGACTCCTAACATGCCAGATTGGTAACATCCCTAAGAGAGCTCTAGGCTGAGGTAGCCTGGAAGGCTGGAAAGCTCATTTTCACCACAACACAAGGGAATTCCAGGTATTTTCCACATTTTCGTAGTAAAATTACAAGTTGGGTGCTAGGACATGTGTCATTGTACAAGGGAAGGGCTGACAAGACTGGAAATCCATAGAAAATATGCAAGCATAATGCATTGCCACACATCCTTTACCACACAACCATTACACTGTGCTGTACCAGTCTTCTGTCAGATCATTTGGCTCTCTCTTTCCATTGTTCTTTCTTCCAGCTCTTCATTTCATCTGGCCAAGCAGAAAAAAAATCAGACCTTCATGAGAGGCCAGGCTATCTTTGGCTTTACCAGCTTCAAGAAAAATTTGTAGTCTTTTGATAATCTAATTGTATAAGGCTAACTGATTTTAATTGTCCCAGTTATTTTCTTATAAAGCCTCAGAAAAGTTACCAGGTTTTCATGCTTTACTCAAAGCTCATAAGAAGCATGAAGTCCCTCAACACCAACTTAATGGAGTTACTCCCTCCGCTCCAGATCCATCCTTCCAGCTTCAGTGACTTTGTGAATGGGATTATCTTCTAAAAGCTTCTGAGCCAGTTTTCTTTTCTAGCATTCAAAATGCCCTCACTTTGCTGGTGCAAGTGAAGTTAAAGTTCCCATGACACTTCCATGTCCTTTTCATCCAACTTCTACTTGATCCTTTCCCTAGCAAAGTACTTTAATATGCTAAGAGTGCAATGGTTACACTCAATTAAACCACTGGCTTGGTTCATCCCTCAATATCTTAGGCTGTGTGTAAGCTGTTACTGAATGCATAAAATATTATCCATTGAATTATTACTGGTCATCTGTGGTGTTTTAGTGCATAAAAGAGTCTCTTCAGCTTCAAGAGCTGTTGTTGTAGCAGGTTTGAAAAAAAAAAATCAATGGACATTTTCCCATCAGATGGCACAAATCCCTTCCTGATAAATGCAGTTTCTCACAGAATGCCAGTAATCTACAGTGATTCAGGATCACATGAGCAGAAATGAGCTCAGCCACAAGTCTGTGACAGAGGTTTGAAAAGACATGTCATGAACTTTTGCTCTGAAATGGTAAAGCTCTTTGAACTGTAGGAGATTCCCCACCAACTATCATTTCTTATTTGTTTTTTGTTAGGTAGTCCTGACAAGTAGAGAAGCACAGGCCTGACTTTATTGCACGAGCACGCCAAACCCTCTGGGAGGTCCCATTATTGAGGGACTTAATTTCCTACCTACATTAAGAAACCTTTCTAATTGATCCCTTTAAAATCATGCTGGACAGTGACCAATATAGCTCTTCAAGAGGTCAACATATATAAAAGAGTTTGAGGAAATAAGCTCAAAAAATAGTATCCATAAGGCCTGTAAAACATCTGTGCATTCACTGTACAGAGCGGACCACAGTCCCTGGTGCTGCCAGAAATTCTCTTCTGCCAGTGTATACCAGGCCCCTCTTTTCCACACGACTGCTTCTAGCTCCAAAACTCTCCAGGCATCTCAATGCACATTTCAGATCCCCCATGGGACAGGAGCTGACAGCTGGAAATGTCTGGAGTGGTTTCAGCTCGGTAGAAATGAAGTGTGAAAACATGAAGCAAGCCCATGTTGTTGTTCGCATGAATTGATTTTCTGTGTTTGATATTAGTGACTCTCCTGTTCTTTTTGAGGTGTGTTTTCTATTGAAAGTTACAAATGCTGTTAACTGGTGAAATCATCTCATGAAACCTAAAATATTGTTAATTCTTAATAGAATTTTTAATTCTTAATAGGACCATGTATAGTCACATTAATATCTCACATTGTGGCATTTGTGAACAGTTAGTTTTCGCTGCCCATTTGAAGTATGTGTAGCTTGCTTATTAGATAAAATGTGAAACTGTCCTGATTCTTCTAGAATCAGGCTTTAGTGGACCCAAATGTGGGATGGCCAAGTACAGATTAGATAAGTTATCTCAGCTTTAACTCCTTGACGTTTTTGGCGGTATTGCTCAAATCAGTACCAGAAGTATGTTAGGCTCACACCTAAACTGAACTAATAAATAACTTCACAAGCTATTATGGTTTCTCAGTATGCACAGTTTTAGCAACATATACAAATTTTAAGCTGGTCTGTTTTAGAAGTAACTTAAGAGAAATTTATCTGTCTGTGCAACAATACAGTTTCATCATAAAACCTGATTTGTGACCCTTAAATTTTATCATATAATCCTTATATTGTAGATCAATACCTTGAGCAGGCAGGAGCTCATACTTGCCTTTCAAGAAGGTCTGTTTAGCTCTGTCAGCCATCATAAACAGCCACAAGGCTTCCTTTTGTGTTAAGTTTGACTTCATTGAGGGCTCTTTGAAGGATTAAAAAAAAATTGGAATTTTTTGGTTTCTCAAGAAATAGACAATAAGATTGGTTTTTAAACATTTGACTGGGATCTGTTTAGTTTTAAAAATGTAAATTATTATTTTAATGCCTTATCAAATAGCTTAATAAATAGCTCAAATATTAGCATTAATATAGGGTTTATTCTTCTGAAATTTTCTTGGAACTTGTTTGAGACAAGGTACAATAACTCTACTAGACTTTAACCCCACAGACTTTTACCATATGTCAGTCCTTGAGTGTTGTGTGTGTTCTTTTGTAAAGCAATCTGGTTCAGATATATTGGCAACATTTATAAAAAAGTGTTAGTGGAGATAAGGGAAATTATTGATGATAAAGAGTTTTTTTTATATTGCTCAGTGGAATTACTTGAGGCTACCCTTGGAAGGATACATCTTAGAGCCTTTCTGTGATTCTCTCCTCACAAAAACAGCCATGACGACAAAACAGGAAAAAAGATCAAAATATCATCCAATATTAGAAGGTCTGTATTAAAATTAGTAACAGTTTTCCTCAAGTCAAGCATGTAATGGCACATCTGGAGAGTGCAAAGGGGTTTCAGAAACTGTCTGGTCGTGTCTTGAATGGTCTGATTGATGCTACTTGCAGAAACGATGTCGAGGGCTATGAAAGGAGTAATTGCAGAGTTTCTATTTGTCACAATATTCCTTGATGGGATTTCTGATGTTAGCAATTTGTCACAGTGGTTCATTGTCTTGCTGGATGTCAAGCAAAATGGAGATGCCAGAGAGCTGATGATTTGCTTTCAGTGTCAGGACTGTGGGAGCAGAGCTGTGATGAATATTGGGGTGGCTGGGTAAGGGCAGCATCCAGGCTCTGGCTGTAGGGAGAGGAATGGGTGGTTCAGGAGAGAATTAATGGGTGACTTTTTTTTTGTATCACCCCTGTTCAGGCTTCTATTACCCCCTGAGATTTCACTTCCAAAGTATTTGAGGATGATGGTCTTTCCAGCTAAACAACACACATTATGAATCTGCTCAATGTCTGTCTGGGAGTGTGATTTACAGTCTTGTCGTGGTGTTTTCCCCTCAGCTTACAAACTGTGGGGAAAGGTGTCTGAGACACTCCACCACAACAATGTATCACTCAAAAAAAAAAAAAAAAGGTTTTTTTCAGGCTTGTGCCTTCCTATGACAGAGTCAAACTAATATAATTTCTGGTAGCTGTAGAGGGGCTTAGTGGTGGGGATCTTCAGGGTGCCCAGGACAAGATTCTCTGCCACCAAAACCCCTCACAATTTGTCTTGTGCTACTTGGTCTTTCCCTCTGCCTTGCCCAGCAAGGGATATAGTGGGGATAATAAGATTTTCTTCCTCTCTTTGTCTTTGTATATCCTATTTTTGTTAAAAACTCTTTAAGCCGTGGACAAATTCTTACTGTACAAATATGTATTGCCTATTATAGACAGAACTTAACCTTGATGGGAGGGATTTTAACCTTCAGTGAGGTAAAGATTCATTTATAAATATAATAAATCATATTTCTTTCTTTGGGTGATGTTCTGTATGGATTTAACACAATGTAAAACTATAGAAGAGAATCTATGAACAGAGCTGAAAGCAAAATCCTGGCATTTTTCAGAAACTGTTCTGTTAGGTTTTTTTTATTGTTATTCTTGAACAGATCATGCATAAATAAATGATAGGAAGAGTCAGTGATCTGCTCTGGAGAAAGACAACTCTGCCTCCTGTCGTATCAGAGCATGGAAAAACAACCTAGAGATTAGACATGTCATTGATGGCAAGTTCCAGGCATAAGCTGCTATAATCACTCTAGGAGAAAAACAAACCAACACAAATGGACAGAACAGAGAGAGCTGACTGTCAAGACACATCTCAGTAAAGTGCCTGTGCAGGCTCAGGGAGTGTAAATAAATAGGCAGAAAGGAAAATAATGCAGTGGTAAAAATAAACACAGTACAAAAAGTTCATGTTATAAGTTGAACAGCATTTTGGCCTCCTGCTGGAGGCTGAAAAACTTGGCCATTTAGTCAGCTAATTGTCAAAGAAAATGGACCACATGAGCAGAGGTGTGGTTAAATCTATTTTGGACTGATTGAGTTGTTTCTGACCACAAAAAGGAAAATATAGGAAGGCTGAGGATGAAGCCAGAAACAAAGGTTGTCGTTATCTGGATAAGTTTGGTACACCATATATAACATACATGCTTTTATTCGTAGTGATACCTGTTTTTATTCTCAGGTTGCACATTAGTGACTGAGGAGACTTTATGGCTGGTGCTGTGGCTGGGTGAATGAGGAATGGTTCTGCTCTGCCTTCACAGCCACCACTGCTGCTGCAGAGAGGCTGAGACAGGAGTGCAGAGGGGGCTCCCAGCTCAATCGGAGGGCTGCATCTGCACTGGGTTTATCTCAGAAACACGTTGCTGTGTCAGCTGAAATAAAGCATGTGCCTGCAGTTCACAGGCAAGAAGAGGGCACTGTGGGGAGATGTGGCATAAGACAAATGGTCAAACTGATTTTCCAGACCCTTCTGGCTCCCAGCCATGCATACCAGGGCCCCCACTCCTCCTTCCTCAGGGATGCTCTGCCCACAGCCTTTCTGCAGCTCACGTGTGAATGTTTCATACAAATACCCAGGGACATGTGGAGGTAGACAGATGTGGAGAAGGGAAAGTGAAGGGAAGATTGATAAGTTGTGAAAAAGACAACAAGGATTTTGAGAGAACCTTCTGAAATAAGAAATGAGATGAAAAAGGAGAGCAAAGCAAGCTAAACAACACTGCAGAGACAAAATAAAAAGATTGTGCTAGAGCCAGAGAGAAGCAAGAGGGGCATGCACAGGAGGAAATTTGTGACTCAGGAGTGAGCCATGCTCTGTTACAGGCATGTAAAGGCAAGAGCAAATGCATGAGGGGAATTTACCAAGATGCCAAGAGTGAATAGGACATGCTGAGCAAGGGTGTTCTGACTACCCGGGAACTATGCTATTTCATCACTAAATGGGTCTTATCAGGGTAAATACTTTCTGTCAAATCCATTTTTGACCAAATTTGATTAGCTCTTAGAATGTACAGAAATATAAATGGCTGAATACACCAGGAAAGTGAGGGTGACATTTTAAAAACATTACAGATTATTTCCTTCTATTGTTCGTACAGCTCAAAGTACTAATTTCTGAAAAAGACACATTTCAGTTATTCATTAGAAAGCTGAATACTGATATTATGTACTCATTCTACTGTTTTCTATTTCAGGAAGTATGGCCAGACTTTTTCATTGGGTAGAAGTATATATGAGGTCCATGGTTTTTTTGTAAGATCTCTATGTAGAACCTTCTCTGGAGACTTACAAGAAAGGCACAGAGCCTGCAGTACCTTGGATGTTCCCCACAGATCTTTGACACTCACTGGGGTTATGTTCATGCTTAATTGAGACCAAACTTAAATGTCTTAAGAGGAATTTCACCAACAAAATCAGTGTTTATAATTTTTTTAATCAAATTACTTATTTAATTATTTTCAAATCTGAGTCTTTAAGGAGATATGAAATACTTGCAAACAACAGCAAATACCAGTTCTGAGCTTGCCTTCTCTCTCTGAGGTAATTAACTCAGGAAGAAAGGTGAAATCTTTTCTGTGTGTGTTCATGGTGCAGCTCCTCATTGTTCCAGCCTCTCCACATGCCCTGATTTATGTCAGACGTCTTTGTCCAAATGCATTTTTGAGTTTCACAACAGGCAGATAGTAGTTCATGATGCCACTATAATGGATCATTATTTTTTAATGCTAAGCTCCCTGTAATTCTACATTTTATGTCTTTCACACCTGTAATCTATAAGGGAAAAAAAGGGGTTGGATTTACTTAGAGGGTGAGGGAAAATTTTGTGCCAGGCTGTCACATGCTGCAGCGCCATCTAACCAGACAGTGATAAAACTGAATAGCCTTATCTATAAATCACAACAAAGCTTGACACTGTTCACCTCTGCCTTCAAAGCCTCAGGCGTGGTTAGATTTTCCTATTAGAAACAAACCCAAAATGTATTTATCAGAAACATCTGAGGTCTGGGAGAAGTAGAAATGTATCATCAGAGGACTTTTTGCTGGAATCCAAGGAAAACATCTACCTCTGGTTCTTACCTTACAGTAGCAGAAACAAAAGAAAACTGGGGTGTTTTGTGGAGGCATGGATTTCTAATGGAGCAAGTTCCCATCTGTATGGGATGCTATTCCCAGTGGCTCCTGCCCAGACCAGCCAAGGTGGGAAACCTTAAGTCTAGTGTTAGAGCTGCTTCCATTTCTGGAGGTCTTGGGAGCCTCCTTTGTGTGCCAGGGTGGTTTTCCAGGAGATGAGGGCAGACTGAAGGAACAGCCACCAATAAATACAGACAGTGCAAAAAGATCCCCAGGGTAAAGTAAGGAAATGCTTCCTCAAAAGCTAGGTTGAGAATAGTCACATGGCCAGAAATTGCCCATGGGTTTGTGTTTCCAGCAATGAAAGCTAGAGGTATTAACATTGATCTGCCTCAGAAATCTGTGCAAGTCTTTATCTCTGAGAACATTAGAAATTTTTGGCAGAATTCCACTGTGCATCCTGGGATGTCTGTCCTCTCTGCTCCTCTCCTTTGTGCTCATTTCCTGCATTTGTGTTTCCAGCAATGAAAGCTAGAAGTTTTAACACTGATCTGCCTCAGAAATCTGTGCAACTCTTTATCTCTGAGAGCATTAGAAATTTTTGGCAGAATTTCTGCTGTGTATCCTGGGATGTCTGTCCTCTCTGCTCCTCTCCTTTGTGCTCATTTCCTGCTCTCCTGCTGGATGCATCCCTGCTCAAAGATGTGGTAAGCAGCCTGGGCTTCTCCCCTGGCCATCCCCTGGTGTGTCCCGGCCTGGGTGAGGATTGACAGCAGCACTGACCATAAAAAGGGAGAGATGACTGTAAAAGAAAGGGTGGATAACTTTGAAGATGATTCTACTGAGCTGAAGTGCAGGAGTTTTTTGCTGTGAGAGGTTTTTGCCATGAGCAGGGAACAGCAACTGAAGGCAGGACAAGCTGATCAGAGCAGGATCTTATGGGATGAAACCCTGAAAAGTGTTGTAGAAGAAAGGTGGATAACTTTGAAGATGATTCTACTGAGCTGCAGTGCAGGAGTTTTTTGCTGTGAGAGGTTTTTGTCATGAGCAGGGAACAGCAACTGAAGGCAGGACAAGCTGATCAGAGCAGGATCTTATGGGATGAAACCCTGAAAAGAGACAAGTTAAATGTGGGGTAGACTGAGGGAGATTTTTATCAATAGAGGCACTGCACGATACCCTGTGGGGGGTTCATCTGCAGCACTTCTTCTGGAAGTGGAAGGATTTCTTATCAGAAAAGGGCTTCAGCCTGGCAGTGAAAGGTCTAACAGGAAATGTAATTTAATTTTTTTTTTGTTAAAAATATCAGGCACTTGCAGAATCTTCTCATGGACAGGCAGCACAAGCAAGAGACCAGTCACAAACTCAGACTGGGAATTAGAAAAGAATCTCCACAATTAGAATAGGTGTGAACAGCCTCCTACTTAGACTAATGTGGCAAACAATAGAGTTGGTGTGGACCATGGTACATTTATGAATATGCTGACAGGAGGAGAAGGTTTTCTGAATAAGCATAAATACAGTTCTATTGAGTAAAGGAAATACTGCTTTGTCTGGAACCCTACAAACAGAAGGCTGTTGGGTCAAATATCTCAGCAGTGTACTGAGCATCAGAGAGTTTGCACTTCAGGTCAAGACCTTTCTCAGTTTTTATTATCTCTATATGCTGATGATTCCTTCTTGCCTGATGATGTGCTTCTATTTGCCAATATATGCTGACTGGTAGCTTTGCCTGGTAGTTAATTATTTTTTCAAAGGTTAAACATTCTCTAGTCTTAGCATATTATATTCTTGCAAGATTATTTCTCTATTTGCCTTAAGCACAATCCCCACATTCAAAAAAAAGTGTCTCTGTTTGGTAATTGACTGTTTTTCATCTTGAACAGTGATATATTGATTTTCATGTGAAGTGAGCTTTCAGGTTGCCATTTAGAAAGATGAATTTTGGCAAGGCTCCATTAGACTTCTTTGTATTATTGCTTATCCCTCAGCTGGGAGAGCAGGCAGCCTTATTCCTATGTACAAGCTGCCTCAATCATCTCATACAACCCCAATTCCTTTGTTCCATTTTCTTTTGGTGTGGTCCAAAGAATAATTATTTTGCTGGCCCAGTTAGTGCTGACTCATGGCAGGCTGTTTCCCCAGCATTGCCAATCTCTTCCTTTGGGTTTTTATTTTTCCCTAGAAACTATACCTACAGGCTTTACCAGCTACATTGCAGGCTGCAGAAATGTTGCATATATTGCATTGGGGTCTGTGAGTGACACTGTATATTTAGAGTTCCTGCTTTCATGGAGCGAACGCATTAATTTGCAAACTGTAGCCAGAGTAAAAAATTAATATATCAGAACAACATTCCTGTGATGTTTGTGTCATTTCTGTCATTACCAGTTCTTTAATGAGAAGTATGGAGGATCTTTTCTGAAGCTTGCGTTACAGGACAGCAACCTGCAAACTATCATGTAAATGTTTGTTTTAAATGATGCTTCTAAATCATAAAGATTTTGCTGATTACTCTTTAGCACCATGAAACATACATTGATTTTAGACAGCAACAGTAACAATAGATATTCCATGCCTTACACTAAGTTGTGCTCCTACCATTTTTTTTGCTTTTTTAATATTGTGCACAGTTAAAATTTATTGCCCTGGGTGAACAGTGGGAGTTTAGGGTGAGTGAGTACTCCTACTAGTGTTTTTTAATATTGCTCTGGAAAGAGTGGCATGATTGCTGTCCAGTACACACATAAATTTCAACAGTTTATACCATCTTATCAGATAAGCAAGTAGCTTGACTGCTAAATGATACAGACAATACAAGCAAGACAGTCCTTTGGAGAAAGTGATGGAATAAAGAAAGCCAGGATTACAGACAATGAGCAAGTCATGGATGCATGTCTGTTCATGGTAGGGATTAGAAATTTCACTTAAATAGGGCAGACTTAAAGAGGGAAAAAGGCAAGTTAAGAAGTGCAATCTTTTGTTTATCCCAATAAAACAATTTCAGCTCCTAATTACTGATGGTATTCAAGCTCTAGATAAAGGTCAGATTTAGAAAAGTGTTACAACATGCACTGATTTTTAGATGGAAATGTAATAAAGGGCATTACCAAGGAGAAACAACAAATAAATGCTTGCCAAAATAAAGCACTGAAGTAAATTTTGAGTTTGTATTAGAAAAAATGTTTAACTGAGAAAAATATCTAATTCAGAATGGGGGAATCTACAGAGTCAGAGACAGTAACTCTCAACTGCAGTGATTTATGCAGGCAAGGGATGTGGCTGGGATGACAGAAACACCTCTTACAAAATCACTCTTCTAAGCTTGTCCCCTTGGCCAGTGAAGGAAATGGAAAATAAACGGAATATTAAGCAAGATTTCAAGCTCATGTAGGAAAATAAAGTAACAAGAAAAGATCTCTTTACAGAAGAGATGGGGAAAGACATTTTCCTAGGCAGAAATGGAGCAGTTCACCCTTGGCTGAGAGCAAGAATGTCTGTCAGCACGAAGCATTAGCTGGACACTGCCAGCAGTGGGACTCTTTAGTAATAGCAGCAGGAGTCCATAGGAAATGTTTCAGTGAATTCCCAAATATCCTCAGGACCAGGGCCAGCTGAACGTGTGATTAAGGCTGACTCATCAATGACTTGCAAGACACTTGTTCACCAGACACAAATGATCCCTGACACAAACAGAGGACTGGAGCAAATGCTCAACATCCCTCACTGTGCCCAAAATGCATTCCCAGGTTTTGGCATCTTTCCCCCTTTTTGAGTGTTAGAAACCACTGCTTGTTATCAAATGTAGTATTGAATGTGCCATGTATTAAATTGTGCAAATGTTTTTCACATCTTTTTTTCTGCCAGTCACAGACCAGACTGTGTGCCCAATAAATTCACAGGCTGTCAGAGATGCCAGTGAATGACTGATACATTACTAAAGTTACATGAATCTGGTTTAAAAAAGTGCATGAGGCCCTCCTGCAGAAGATGTGAAGGGAAAGAATGTCCTCTCTTAGCAAGGTAGTAAAAGTGATGAAAGGTTGTTCCAGAAAAGAAATAGTCAGGAGTGTGAAGGTCTAGTGTCAAAAGAAATATTAAAAAGGGGCAATGTGGGTGATGGTTTAATAAATAAAAGAGTATGTGGCTTAAAAAGATAAAATAGTCTCATCAGAGGCATGCAACAAGCTGGTATGAGCTTTAGGAACATGTTGAACAGATCAAGTCCCAGAGTTTATTCCTGTGCATTTTCCATGGCTTCATGCTGTGAATGGGTAGGAATTGAGGGAGGATTGCTTTTTCTTGTGTCTCAAAGGGTATTTTGAGAAGTATTTTAGCAATACTTTAAGAGCAGTGCTACAGTCCAGCGTGCTCCCCATGCAGGGCTGATTTGTGTCATGTACTAAATGCATTTTGCTTTAATAGCTCTGTAATTGCTCAGTGCTTGGGGCAAGGACTGTCGTGGTACTCATAGGTACTGCTACAGAGCATATAAATCATGGAAATTATGTCTTTGCTTCTTCTTCTGTACATTCTAAATATATTTAGCCTCCAGTCCCTAATTTTGGCAGATACTTGAGTTTTTATTTTAAATTGATCACTTTGGGGATTTGGCAGTGACTTGAAATGGTCAATAATTGTGAATACCTTTCTCATGAAAAATTACATTTTGGAACTCAATTAGCATCATGGTGTAGTACATGTTTAAATTAGCACCTATATTCTCAAAGCTGTTTCTTTTGGAGGGATTTCTGTGAAACTAGATCTGAAATTGGAACAAATAACTAAAAGGACAACTAAACTCATTGCTAGGTTTTCATGCAAAGAAATATATATTGACATATATGTGAGCAGTATCCTGAATAGATACTTTTGGTATTGTTTGAAAGGATGTGAAAACTGGAAAAGACCTGTATTTTGCTTGTTTTTTGTGTTCGCTTTTCTTAAAGTCAGGAGATTAACATTTTGGCCATACCTGCTTGAACAATGATGGGTAAGGGCAAATACCTGTGGCAGAGCTGCCTGTGCTGTGGTAGCAATTAGGTAATTTCCACCTCGGTGAAAGAAATATTCTACCAGTTCAATCTGATCACACAGCTGAGTGATTATAGACTAGTTGGTAAATTCTTTTCATTATGTGGAGTAAAATGTTTAGGCCAGAAAGTGTCTCTGTTCTTTAGCCACCTAGCACAAATCACACCCCTGTTTATTGATTAAGTCATACTCCATTCCAGAGCATGATGATAATATAAATATTTATTGGTTTAATTTATATCAACATTGATTTAGACCATGGTAGTTACTTGACTATTGTACAAATTTATTTACGAAGTCAGTACTGATTTAGAGCAATGTGGCAGTCTCCAAAACCTGTAAATGTCCAATTATTTCATATTTATATCCATAACTTAAAATGAAGTCACTTTTGCATGAAAAAAAGGATTTCTCTCATGCACAGGCTGTATGAATCAAATATAAACCTGAAAATAACTTTTTGCTGTTGTGGTAATAAAACTCCTCAAAATCCTACTTCTGCAGAGTAAGTGCTGATACAAGCCTTGCTGCAGAGACACAAATGGCAATGCTGGAATAATCATTCTTACTCATTTCCCACCCAATGGATGCAGCAGGGAGCTGAAGTGCAGGTTTGAGTGCTGCCTCCCCAAAATTATGAGCTCCTTTGGAAACCTGTGAATCTCCTATTAAGATAATTTTGTAAGCTGATGTCTTATACAGGTTTCACATTGTTAGGATCATGGTTATATTTTGAACCCCCTGCAGGATGCAACACTTTGAGTGGACTAAAGCAGCTTCCAGTCTTTATCTTCACTATCAAATTGTCTTTCCAAGACAGGTAGAGCTCTGCTCTCTGCCCTTTTCAGTATGTCTACCAGCTTGAGCCTTTAATTCAAAACATTTTATTCCAGACAGTTTGAGACTCCTTTTAGGGGTGATTGTATTTCCTCCACCTTTTTTCCTTCTTAAGCAAGATTATACATTCTTCAATGTCTATTTTTATTTCAAGTTCATTCCTTCAAAGATTGAATTGAGGGCAACTCTTTCTTAGAAATTATAGGCTATCAGCTGCATGGAACAGTCCCTTACATGGTGCTGCTGTAATCTCTTTTCATAATCAGTTTTGGAGATGATGGCAGCCAGAGCTGTTACTGCTATAACTGACTTGGGGGAATACAGGGAAATGCAGAAGTCTTGTTGACAATTTATGAGCGAGCTGAGCACAGGCACTGAGAGAGAATGAAAGTGTGACAAACAAAATATTTTTAGAGCTTTGTAAAGAAAACATTTCTGTCTTCCTTTTGGCCTCTTCTTGAAGGATCTCTTCCCAGTGCTGGAGGATGTCTGGAGCCAGAGGACCCCTTCCCTCTGAGCCCTGCAGTCAGCAGCAGTGAGGATGGCACTTGGCCATGGCCAGTCCTTGCAGACATGAACAACTGCACTAACAAGTGAAGGAGAAACATTTACAGGAATATATGGGGAATGAGATGGGACAGGCTGGCTGCTATCTCCTTCCTCACAAGTGTTAGCATTTGCAGCTGAGTCTCTCATTATAGAGGACCCCAAACCATGGCAGAAATATCCTCTAGCTGGGATATTAATATTCTTTCTGCCAGTCACTAGAGAATGGCATTTAATACATGCACTTCCAGTTCTACAGTAAGGGAAGATGGCAAGATGGAAGGGAATCTTTTTTTCCTCATTTTTTAGTGAGCAGATTGTATGGCCTAGGTCACTTTCAGCTACTCATTCTTACATTTGGTAACATTCCCATCTGACAGCATTTTGCATGTGAAAAAGAGGTCTAGGAAAACAAGTCTGTTCCTATAAGGTATATTTTAATTTTTGTGGCTGCTGCTATTTTTAGTTTTTCAGTATTTTTGAAGAACTGTATTAATTTATTGTGAGAAAAAAAATTGAAGGAGGAAAAACTGTTTCTTTTTTGTAGTTAGTTCTTCCCCAGCACTATGGGGTT
Organism: Passer montanus; assembly: GCF_014805655.1. Classification (NCBI taxonomy): domain Eukaryota; kingdom Metazoa; phylum Chordata; class Aves; order Passeriformes; family Passeridae; genus Passer; species Passer montanus. The sequence goes on from NW_024366937.1 coordinate 93,654, forward strand.
AGATAATCCATCAACTTCAAATAATTTGCCATCTGCATATCTGTATCTCTTGATTTTAAGCCCTGCTTTGAATAGATTCATTTGGGGTTTTAGAAAATAATCAACTTCTCAGCAATTCTTAGAAGTTACTATTTCTTTCTCTTTTAAGTGAATTTGCATTAGATACTTTATTGACTTGTATCACTCATTTATTATCTGCTTCTTCAGTTTATATGAGGGACTCTTTTCAGAATTTTGGTAGAGCAGAGCAAACTGAATGCAAAGTGAAAACCTGGACTGTTCCATGCTCTGAGCACAAGAGAAGCAATATCCCTTTGCCTTCAAGGAAAAACAAATGCACCTCACAACCTGCCTGGTCAAACATGTAAACAAAGAGCTTTCCTGCAGTCTGGGTTAGTAGAATATGATTTCAGAAATTATTGTACTCCAGTTCCTTAATATTTTAAAATTAAATCTGTATAGTACTTATGCTAAGAATTAACATGTGTAATTCTCTGATCTGAATACTTGATGAATATAAATGTATTGTTATTAACACTGATTACCATAACTGAGTCACTTGCTCGTACTGTTTAACTACTGGAAACCATTAAAAAACATTTTTAATTCTGAAATCTGTACAGCATGTGCTAAATATATTGCCATAAGATACACTGACCATCAGGAGGAGGGTGCAGAATTGTTTGTGTCTTCTGAGATATCTTATAGGCCAAATGAGGATGAATAACTGTTACCATCATATGTTTCATCTCCCAGACAGTGCAGTGCAACAGGAATCATGTTGGTCTTAATGCAGAGGCATTAAGAACATTTCTGCTGCTTCTTGACACTTTCCTGCCCCAAAAATGCAGTACAATTTTCTGTGTTAAGATTTGAGTTTGGAGCATTGCATCTCTGTAGTACTCAGTGCAAGCTATAGAAACTATGTTGACTTCTACTGCATTGATGGCTTAAGGAATTTGGTCCACTATCATGAATGCCACCCTGGCAAAAATTCCATAAATCGGCATGGTGCTGGGTTTTTTTCTGTGGGTGAGAACAGTGTTACTGAGATCAATAGGATTGGTTGGGTATTTTTTATAAGATGTGTGTTAATGTGCAGGATTGAAGCATTCCTAGGACAGGAAAGCAAGGGTGAGAGGAGAGCATTGGACCTAATCCAACAGTGCTTTCATTTCCCAGGGTTTTGAGGTAAAATATTTCTTAAGATGAACTTGGCTAAGGTAGTTTGGGATGACTGGAAGTGATGTGCAAGTCTGAATACTAAGTAGCCATTGTATGTCAAGGATTTGTATTTAACTGCTGCTTTTCTTTAGAAATGGGTGAAATTAAGATTAAGGAACCCAGCCTGAATTCCATGGTAGCGCTGTTTTGGTCTGCTATGAGTGCTTGTTTATAAAAGATAATACCCAAGCACTGACAGTTATTTCACACACACAAAAATAATCCCCAATGAGTTGCCCATATTTTTGAATACATAGTCTTACAGAAAATGAAAAAAAGCTGTCGTTACAGCACACATCTCTAGGCACGGAGATGCTATACACTGATGTGAATGTGATTGAATTTACCATCCTAGTTCAATAACAGTCCATTTCTGATGTTCACAAATTGACTCAGTTTGTCATGCTTTGAATGGCTACAGAGAAGTGCAAATCCTGCACCCTTCTGAGCTGTCAGGGATCTTCCCTGGTTGATGTGATTTCATGACACAGATGAAGCAGAAAGTATGGCTTCAGGATATGGCTGTGATTTCATGTCAGGGACTGGTCATTTAATTCCCTCATTTTATGAAATAGAAAAGAAAGGTATTGTCTAATAGAAAGATATTACATTACAGATACTCAAAATGGAATTTATTTTAGGATGGTTGTTAGGCAGCTAATTATTAAAATTGTTCTTTTTGGTATTAAAGTGTTCAAAATACTATTTTGGTCACAGAGACTAACAAGTAAAAAGTAAGTTGCTAAGTAAAACTTTGTAAAAGAAGCAAGAATTGACAAAATATTTTTTAGTGACCCAACTATTGTCTGCAAGGATAGGATCCCACATATGTGTAGGATTTCTGGCGAAATAAATGCTTTCTGCCACTAGAAATGTACCAAGTACATTTCAATAAACAATTTTCTTCTACATTTGATCAGACCACACTGTTCATCCCCCTCACTAAAGTAATCCTTCTCACCAAGAAACGGCTTTCTATCAAATAGAACGCTCTCCCTGACCTAATTATTTTTGGTCAGGATTTTTTTTCCCTGTCCTATTTAATGATTCCAAACTCAGAGTTTAAAATATGTTCACTTTGTTAAAGGCAAATGTTTACACGACTTTTCAGCTTTAGTAATTTTAACCTAAACTAATATGCCCAACTTGACAAGTGCATGCAATTTATCTGCATCCTCAAACAGACAAGTGCTGCTGTAACTGTTCCCCTAGTGTTTTGTGGAGAAGTGAAGAAAGAGCCTTAAGATAAGATCTCTCTTCTGTGGGAATTTAAATTCCTGGAGGAAAAGTGACTCTGCTCCATAGTCTTTCTGCTAGCTGACACACAAAAAGACTAATGACTTCTCTCTTGCTCCATGAAAATCTAACTGTGATACGTTAATGGTCTTCATTAGATGTGTCACCCACCGTCCCCTCATGTGCTTATTGTCCTCCCCTCCCACTGAGCTGTTTTATCACTCTAACGATGTGAAGGGAGGCAGGATCCTTCAGCAGCAGCACCAGCTCCTCTGCAGGGGGATGATAAAATGTCCTGTCATCACCAGGTCCTGTGCAACCACCCTAACTGCTGCTCTTCCCTTTTCCCTCAAATTGCTGTGTGTTCTGGGGGAACTCACAAGAAATGCCTGGTGAAAGCTTGCTTTCCTGCTTGAACTCTTGCACGTTTAAAATTGTAGAATTATTTACATTAGACGAAAGCTTTAACAGCATTGAGTCCAAGCATTAACCCAGCACTGCCAACCCCACCACTAAACCATGTCACCTTAAGTGCCACATCTGCTGTCTTTTAAACACCTCCAGGGATGGTGACTTCACCACTGGCCTGGGCAGCCCTTTCCCATGTGGGAAGTCCTAGTCCTGCTGGCACACTATTTTTGGTGAGCCAGGATGCTGCTGGCCACCTGGCACAGGCTGGCTCATGTTTAGCTGGCTGTCCACCTCCACCACAGGGTCTTTTTCCCCTGGAATGTTCTCCAGCCACTCTGCCCCCAGCCTGTAGCACTGCGTGGGGTTATTGTAACCCAGGTGCAGGATCCAGCACTTTGCCTTGTTGAACCTCACACCACTGTCCTCAGAGCATCAACCCAGACTGGCCAGATCCTTCAGCAGAGCCTTTATGCCCTCCAGCAGCTCCGTGCTCCCACCCAGCTCGGTTTCTACTGGGAACTGACTGACCATGAACTTGATTTAGTGTCTTACTAGCAAACACAGAGCTAAAGGCAACATCAAGTTGCAACATTAAGGTCTTTTCCACTTATCCTTTGTTACTGTTTCCCCCAGACCTCATGAAGGCTGGAAATCCTCCTCAGACCCTCTTTTGTTGCTGGTGTGTTTATAGAGGAATTTTTGGAGCTTCAGCACCCACCCTGCTGTGCCATGCCCTGGTTTTTCTCCCAGAGGGGCTGATTCTATTCACGTTGGGAGTTTGGCTGCTATTGCTCCTGGTCCCATCATCTGCAGGCTCCTGCTGGCTCTCTTTACTTCTCCTAAGTTTCCTCTAGTTTGGGAATACCCCCCTGTGAGAGCTCTGCTACACAGATCATGCTGGCACCAGAGCCTCTTGCCTTAGCAATTAATGCTTAATGAGTTCATTATCCTATTTAACATTTCATGGATAATTTGCAATTACTTAAAAATAAACATGTATATTCAAGGTCTGGTTTCATGGGGAGGAAAAAAGCAAGTGCTGAAATATATACATATTGATAGGGTAGGTAATTGCTTAGAATAGGAAGAATCCCTTCCTCTGCTCCCACACATAACAGTATATAAATAGCTAGGTAGATACATGCACATACATACAGACACGAATGTATGTATGTATTTTAAATCACTTTATGCCTTTCTTTAAGGGGCAGTACTAAGATAGCTCTTCCTGGAGCAAGGAAATGGTGTATTCAAAAGAGGTGACTCTCACCTGTTTGCAGAAACAGTGACAGCTAACTAGCTGGCTATGCTGTAGGTATTTTCACTTGAGTATTTTGGTCATTTTCCCTCATAAGTACATAGGGAAATGCAGAATATAAAAAGTAAAACCAGGATTTATTTGCACGTGTTTTGTTTGAAGAGTCTGTTGGAAAGGATGGATCCTGCTTATAGAGAGGACTGCACAAGAAATGAATTCAAGTATTTTGGAAGTATCTCTAGATCACCTACAAGGCATTCCCTGTGACAGCTTTTCTCCTCTTCCACTTTTGCTTTCAGTCCTGGTGCATTGTTGTTTCTTTTGCTGTCCTCCTCTGCCTTGAAAGCAATGATGTCCACAGCACCCAGGGCACACCTGATAGCATTATACCCTGGTAGGTGTCACATGCCAAGCACAGAGATTTCTATTTAGCACACAGCACCTGAAAGGAATATATGTTCTGCCTCCACTTGACAATATCCTTTAGATTACGGTTTCTTGGCTTGTTTAATGTGGTATAATGCCAGACGAGACTTGTGAATCAGAAACTGTTATAAGATATTTGTGTCTAAATCAAAAACAATATTCACCTTAGATGAAATCCCAGTCCCCTGCAGAAGCCAAGGAAATTTTGCCTTCAATTTTGCTGTGACCAGAATTTCAATCAGAGTCGTTACACAGAAAAGCAATTGAACAGCTTTGGTTGTTATCATTTCAGTCAGAATCTCCTGCATTTTTATTAAATTAGTACCCAATAACAATAACTTCTGAGAGTGTTAGAGGACAAGAGAAGAACAAAGGAGGAAAGGAAAGCTTGAGAGGTAAATACTCTTCTTAGAGAGGCACATGCTTGTCTTTAACAATGGATGTAGATACACCCCGTCTGTGTGAACCTCAAGAGGAACAAATAATTAGTCTGTTATCATCTGTATAAAAGCAAAATTAATGGTAGCCTTGGGGGTTACATATGTCTGGGTAATTTTTGATAGTGAGAATTTATTGGAAATACACTCTGGAACCTGCCCAGAAATAGATTAGTCCATTATAGGGACAGACAAAAGAATCCTTATCCTTCTTTTCTAGCAGTGGATCACAGCTTATGGTCTGTGGAATTCTATTTTTTTGTGCAGCTGGAATGAAAAAAAGAATAGATCACATGCCTATGGTGAATGGTCATGGCAACACAGAGCAGTAAACCCAGAGACAGGAATCATATTTGAAAAGCAGTTTTGAATGCTGCTTTGTTCTCAAGGGAGAACAGTATAAAAAATTACAGCTTTGTCCTATCACTTGAGACAGCTCTGCTGGGCTAATGCAGGTACTGGAGCAAAGTTCACATATCATGAAAAGATATTTAAGGTGTAAGTTTTGAATATTTATGGGAACCAGGAAAAAAGTCTATATTGAACTTACATGTTGAGTTTGCAATTATGGGCTCAAACACTTAGCAACAGCATAAATCTCTATTTTTGCTAAATGAACTCAATAAAGCTGCAAAAGAAGGGCATGAGATCAGTTTAGTTTCAGATACAGAATTTCTGGTTTTTCATTACTTTAACTGTTATAGGCAAGGTTAACCCTGACTTAATGTGTTTTCTATTTATATTCATTTTTTAAGAAGAAGATGACAATTCCCTGCTCTCTGTCATCAGCATGTTACTAAAAGGTGTTTTGCAGTAGGAAGTAGAATCCAAATAGATTTGATTGAGAGCATCTTGCCAGGCAAAACTCACAAAGCACATAAGAATTGGCCTATCCTCATTTTTATCCTTCAGGTTTTCCCACAGTTCCATGCAAAGAAGGAAGGGAATTCAGCCCTTGCTTCGGCCCAAGGAAACTGCAGGTTTCCTGCCCAAAAAAGCAGTGGGCATTCATCTGCCCAAAAAATGTCACAAGAAATAAAATGCAGAATTTCAGTTCTTCCAGTAAGAAAGGGAACTTGGGGAGACGATTAGCATGAAGAAGTATTTAAAAGCCCCATCACCATTTGTACTTTTCTGAATTACTCAGCTCTCACAGCTGTGGCTAAGGGTAAGAGAACTGAGCAACACCAGAAATCATGTTTTTCTTCCTAGTTCTTGTTACATTTACAATTGCAATATAGACTTATTTGGCAAGACTGAGCTAAAATCTTTAAGGTTCTTGCAATGTATTTGAGTTAGAAATGAAGGAAGGTTGTATCATCTAGCAGCTAGAGTATAAAATCATGGGAAGAAGAGAACATTTAAACTAGATTTATCCCCTGTGGAGGGCTTTGTACGGAAATTAGAAGATGATCAAATCTCTGAATGGTAATTTAATAGCTAATTTAAAAGCCTCTCTCACTGAAATTATCAAGAAACCACAAGATACACAGTTATATATTACACAATGCATATTATAGCATAGGCATACACTAGTGAAAAAAGGACTCCAAAAATCAGTTTGAATTTCATATTAATTTAAATATATAAGATTACATAAAATGTCAGGTGCATTTAATCATTTTTAAAGCAGAAATTAGCACAAAAGCAACCCATTGTTCTGGCTTCAGGCAGATTCTACCTAACTCAATACACCACTCTGGGAAGTAATTCCTCATTCAACACCCTGTCTGTTAAATTCACCTGCAAATAAATGAGTGTTGCACTGCAGCCAGAGACTTGGGAAATTTATCCAATTTGTGCCTGAAATTTCTCAACCTTCACCTCCATCTCTTTAATATCGAGGGCTGTGGCTTTAATGCCTCCAGTAATCTCAAATGCAGCATGAGCTGAGCCCTAATCACTCAAGTAGGAAAGTGTCAGGCCACCTGTAGATCTGCACTAACACTGGTGCCTCACATTCAGGCTCACACTGCCTCTTACCTTTTTTTGTCTCTACTATCACCCTTAGAAGTTTTTTATTATATTTCCTTTTATAACAATGTTCCTCATGCAGAGAGGTCAGGAAAAATCAGAACTATTAAACTGATTGCACCAAGCACAATAGAATTAAGTAGTACCCCATTCAAATCCTGCAGGAAGAATACATTTCCAGTTGCTCCCTGCTACATTAAAAAAGTAATTTCCTATTATTTATTAAATAATCTCTGGCCATTTCTAAACCATCTCTTCTTGGCTTAAAGGTGCAGTCATGAAGAAGGAGAGGTGCTTTTGGTAGCACAGCTGCACAGGGAGAATGGATTTTTTTAATGGGTGATGATGTACAGTTTCACTTTATCTTCTGGTCAGGTGGATGAGCCGTGAAGGAATTTATCCCTTCACTGAAATTCTCAAAGGGAATCTTAAAGTCCAGTGTCATTCTCTCTCCCAACAACTCTCCCTTTCATTTAGGAAGCTGTGAAAGATGTATTTTCTTTTCCTGCTTAGAAAAAAATGAGGAAAAAACAAACCAAAAAAATACTAAAGATTTAGCCTTATTTCTTTTCCAACTAAATAAGCCTACAACACACATAGGTTTCCCCACAGGGAAAGCTTCTGACTGATATGTTGAGTCAAGACAGCATCAAACTCTTGCAGCTGTCACAGCATTGCAGAAGTGCAGGTCCATCTGCCAAGAGCCAGGAGGTTACTGTGGCTGCTTCCAAAAAGCATAGGAGCCGTGGTTTGCTGGTTAATTCAGTCCAGGGGCTTCTGAGATGACTTCCTTGAAAATGACTGGCTCACATTTGTGCACTGACCCTCTGCTTCTGTGGTCTGGGGGAGAATATTCCAGAAGTGGCTCAGAGCTGCCGCTCCATCAGGGACACGTGGGCATCAGTGAGCTTGGCTGGGAGCTCTCCCTGGAGGACAGAAGTGCTGGGCTAGTGGCCAAGTGGCATGGATGGGTCCCATTCCAGGCAAGAAAAGCACATTGTACAGGAGGCACTGCAGGTCCCAGCCAGCCAGGACCAGGGGTGTTCCTTTCAGGATGGCCTGGCAATAATAATCTGCTTAAAACACCTCAAGGCAGCTTGAGGTGACCACTCACACAAATCTCTTATCCCCTTCAGCAAGAGTCTCCATCAAAAAAAAAACAACAAACCCAGCACAACAAACTAATCTCTTCTGTAGCTTTATTCTCTAAGCTAAAAGTATTTGGGATCAGAACAATACTCAGATCCACCTCCTAGGCTGAACTGGTGAACAGTTCATTGTCAGTCCTGCCAGGTTTGGATTGAAAGTCAGCGTTCGACTTAAACAACAAAAAGGTGTGGAAGTTGTATTTACTTCCAGAAAGAGGAAAAAAAAATAATTAAAGAAAAGGGAAAATTAGGATTTTAGTGACTACAACAGTAAAAATTTGAAAGAATAAAAGGACCAAAAATAATTTCCCTCTAACTTTCACAAAGCTTTTAAAGTTAAAAGCATTCAAGCAGCATGCAGTAACTACCTAATTGTGGTGGCCTGTCAACAAGGAGCACAGAAGAATAATAAATGTCTGTATTTTCCTCTAAAAAAACCCATATATCTCACTGTTTTAGGGGGCAATTTCTCAATTGCAGTTAAAATCTAAAATTATCTGTTTGATCAATGGTCTAGGTAGATAAAAAATCTGGTCAACCCATTAAATAAGAAAGTTAATAAGAAGGGAGAACCATCTCACAGTTCATGAAATAGTACAGCAAAGTATAATTTTTCAAGTCCTGGTAATTATGTTGGCTATCCACCATTACTGATATAATGTGAAGCTAATAAGCCAAGTAATTAGAATGCACTAGGTCAGAGTTTTCACCTTAATATGTGAAGGGTAAATGAGAATGAGGCATTCTAATATTTAGCATATGGCTAAAATGGTGCAAAAGTAATAGAACTGAAATGTTACTTTTTAGAGGGAAAATGTTCATCAAGTCGAAAGTTGTTTGTAGTGACTTACATGCTGGGCCTAATGGAGGTCGTTATGGAGATTTAATTGTGTTACAGATGCACCAGAGAGGTCTGGCTGAGTTCCTCCTCTCTGAATGACTTGCTGCATCCTGCTGCTGCTGCCCAAGCTGAATTGCCTTTCTCACTCACAAGCCGCTTACACATTGAATGCAGCACTACTCAAGGCTGTCTAGCAGAAAAGACCCAAATTAGCCCATACCTCAGAAAACAGAAATGTGATATTCCTGAAAAGCGGGGGGGGGAATACTTCCTTTCCTGATGTTTCAGCTCACAACATTGCCAGACCCAATTCTTTTATTTTATGTTCATCCTACTCAGCTGTTTTTGAAAGAAAGCTGAGTCCAAACCCCTCAGAGTCCATAAGCTCACCAGAAAATAGTGAGATGCTCTTCTCAGCACCAAGGTCATTCATTCTCAGCAGTTTACAGGCACAAAATACCTGAGTATTTTTCTCCTCAGCCACCAAGATAGGAAACAGTGGGCATACAGTTTCAAAATATGCTTTGCTTTCAGTTCTTCAGGAAACAGTGTGACAAATTGCAAACAAATATGTAAAATGTAGAGGTTTAAAGGCACAGGTTATTAAAAGAACAAACTGGGAGGTGGTGGCAGTTTTGTAGTGGTAATTATGCAAGGTAACCTATCCTACAGCACCACATTTTACCTCGAGGGTGCTAAAAGAGAAAATTAAGCCTTTTGTTGTATATGTTATAGGGCATGATGATGAGTCATGTTTGACTGTGACACCTTGGGCTGCAAATGTGAGGGAATGGAAAGTGCCATGTGACAGAGAGTTGAAAACTTTTCTTGACTCTGCTTTGCAGTGAAGCCTCTCTTTTTCATCCCCTTTTGTCAGTATCAAAGGAAAATGTAGATCAGGAAATCTGTCTGCAGCAAATGGATGGAAAAGTTCAAGGAGTGAATGAAAGAAGTCAGTGGGAGAAGTCATTTGACTTCTTGTGGCAAAGCTGCACAAAAAAATACTGCCTCACAGAAGACTGTGAATTAAGAAGGTTTTTCTTCAGCCTGCACCTTGTTTTAGCACTGCATGTTGTAAGCAAGGTACAATGCTGAAATATTAAGGAATGCAATTGGGATGTTTACAGCAAACAGATAATAATAAAAGAGTCAAATTAACTGCTTCATCTTGTCTGAGGTACTGGTACAATATAACTACATCAGTAACTGCAAGGCAGATGTTTATACTGGGTATGGAACATAATGTAAATACTAACTATTTACAAGCTTTATAGGCTGGAATTCTCTTACTTGGATTTTAGGTAAATGAACTACATCAGGCAGGATCTCATGGAAAGGGACAAGGTCCTTGAATCAACCTCTTTCATACTGCTTTTACATAGCTAATATGTAGAGAACTTTCAGGGAATAAAGCCTGACTTGAGTTCTACAGCCTTTACTATATGGGATTTCTGGAAGCAGGAGTGGCAGCTAGAGGATGTGAGAATTCAGTTTTCCAAACCTCAGAGGGAGACATTTTAAAGAAAAGACATAGTCTTCTCATGGCAGCAGCACTACCATCCTTTGCACTGTTCTGCTCACAGTCTGCCCAAGGGAAGAGGTTTGCTGAGACAGGGAATGAGGACAGAAAAGGGCACACACAGTGATTTGGAGGCTGGGCAAGAGTGGTGGAGCCCTGGGTCTTGCAGCAGGGTCTGTGCCACACCAGTGCTCTGCAAGGGGAATGTGCCATGTCCCCAGAAAAATCCTTAGTGACCTTGTTCAGGAGCCACTTGATCCTTCTTTGCTTCTACTTGTTTATATCCTGCTAAATAAAATGTCAATGAAGTGAATATAAATGAGCATAAAAGTGACTTATCATTGCCAGGCTATGCTCTCAAATTATACTTCTTCCATAATTGCTTGACTGATGCATTTCAGCATATATCTTTCATATCCGTACTAATTAATGAATTGGCACCTCAAGAGATTCAAAAATATGCTTTTTCCTTCCCTGGAAATGATGTGTAAGACTCCAGAGTATTTCCATGTAATATTCCATCTAATATTTATATTTCATTAAAATACACTTTTTACTTTGGTAGCCATCCTTTATCTCCCAGAGGTCTTGACTGTGTTCACAAAAGGGCCTGAATAATTCACAGCTCATTTACACAGCAATGTCAGCCTTGTTTCTCTTGCATGCCTTGCTCACCAGAGCCTGGACTTCTCAGGTTCACTTCTTCCCAGGCACAAGTTTTGCAACTCTTTAGTGAGCAGTGCTTAACCTGGAAGAAAGAGGTTGAGGGACACCCAGGCAGGAATGTTGGGGGTTTTTTTTGCTATTTTTTTCAGGAGGCAACAGAGGCACTTGGGTGTTTGAACGATGGAGATGAAGGAACTTCTCTCTCCCTATTGCTTCTCTAAAGAATTTCATGATAAGATGCTCAGGCATCCATTTTCTACCCTTTTTTTTTTTTTCAATTAGTGAGATGCTTCAAGCTGATAAAGGACTAAAAATGTTCACGTTTCATCTATTCATCCACTCCTTTTCCTCCTGCTAGCCCATGATCCATGTAAAGGAGAAAAGTGATGCAGAATATGATACTGAAGCTGGTTAAAAACCTGCCCTTCTAGCCCAGAGTAAAGTTAATTTTCATCAAATTACAAGTCTCTGTCACAGATGCAGGTGTGAATGTCACCAGAAGACATGCATTGTCGGTTTTTATTTCATCATGCACTAAAATCAGAAGGCAATTATTCACGTTTAATATCTGTACTTTAAATAGCTTTAAAGATGTTGAAGTAAGTGTCCATTTAAATAAAAACGGGGAAATAAAGTTTAAAATTCCAGAAGGTTTCGGAGGATGAGGGGAAATATCACTTTAATAAAGACCTGACATAAAATGGAAAAGTAATATTTTGTTTTAAATATCTTCAGGTTTTCAGCAGAGCTCACTTCTACTTGGTTCTTTTACAGAATTATGATCTGGGTCTAAACCACAGTGAATATTGCTGCCTAAATCAAAGAGATGTGTGTTGTTTTAAAACAATAAATGATCACCAGTGCTCACCTTTAATTTCCAAGGAGATGGGCAATTTATAATTGCAAAAAGAAAAAGGACTAAGTAGATCTCCTTTATTTCGTGTTGTGTGAGGACACAGAGTGTTTTTAAAAATTAGAACATTGCAGGTCTCCAATGGAATAAAAATCAGACCTATTGATATTGCTTTGGGGGTAATTTTTTGGGGGGATTGATGTGTTGAGGGGTTTTAAGTGAGTGCAACAGGTTTCTTTTCTGATGGAATGTAGCAGGGATGGAGCTCTAGAGCCCTGTGGTTGAAGTCAAATTTTTTAATGCTTCTCTGAACCCCTCAAGACTCCCAAATCAGAGCACAAATCTCCTAGGGCAAGCCTTCCTGCAAGAACATTATATTTCAAGTCCTAAGGAAAACTTAGAACTGCAGTATAGAGGATTATATTTCAAGTCCTAAGTTTTTTCTAAGGAAAACTTAGAACTGCAGTATAGAGTTGTCTGAAGCATTAGCAACATTGCTTCTGGGACCTTGTGACCTCCAGTTCCAGTCAGTGTGTGCTTCTTGTTGGGAGCAGGGTCACCCTTCCTAGTGCTGCCACTTTGCTCTGGGACCTGGATCAATGGTGAGGGCACAAAACAGGTGAGGATGGAGCTGGTCCCCTCCCTGCTCTGGAAATCACCAGGGTAAATGTTCCTGCACTAAGAAAAAATGTCAAAACCTTCTATAGTTAATTGAGAAAAGTCTTATTCCTACCACTAATTTTTATTTAAAATTTTATTGCCACACTCAGATAGAAGATAGAAGCTTGACATATGCAGGCCATAAACCCCTGACAGGTGATCGTCAGCTGAGCTTAAACCATGACTTTCAAAATGACAGGGGGGGAGAGGCTTGAAAATCTTGACCTGTCTTAAGCACATCAGCGTGTGCCACCAGCTGCAGATTAATAAATACCCTGTGCTGTGAGCACATGCAAAGGGGCTGTTCAAGTCTAAGGAGCTGCCATATGGCAGAGCCAGTGCACCTGTGGAGCTGCAAGGGATGATGGATGGTGTGCTGGAGCAGTTAAATGGTGTCATCTGTTACGTGCATGGCAGTGGGAGAGACCAAGGGCTGAGTTTGGGAACACATCTACTGCAAGGGTTTTAAATAACACCCTGAGATTTGGGAAGTCCTGCAAAGGAGCTGACCCCTCCCTGGGGATGATGCAGAGCTCCTGGTGGGCTCAGGGCAGGGAGGACTGAGGAGGGTAAAGGCTGCACTGCATGGAACAGCCCCTTCCATGGGAGAAGGGAACTCCTGCAGTCATGTCTCTCCCAGAATGGGGTCAGACTAGATCCCAGGAAGGAATAGATGGTGCCAGTATCTGTGGTGTGGGTGAGGGAGTGCCCATTTCCATCCTAGTGAAACACTCTCTGGAGACAGGCTGGAATATTTCAGGGCTGGGGCAGTTTTGGTAATGGCATATTATTATAAGGGACCCCAGATTCCATCTGAAAGCTGAAGGATAGAGAAAAATATCATAGACAGGAGAGAGGAGAACTTGCATCTACCTGGGCTGATCTTCAGCCCAGAGTGTCAGGTGGGTACCTCAGCTGGAAGATGTGTCTTGGAATGTGTGTGCTGAATAATCCCTCTGCTGAGGTTGCTGAGGGACCACGAACTATTGCTGCTGGAGAGCTATTCTTTGGTGCAGGAGTTTCTGGGAGCAGACCTCACTGCCCAACTGGAAAACTGCTTACCAAAAATTAAATTACTAGTTTTAGCTGTGAGACGTCAAAATGCATAAGTAAGTCAGTTGCTGTGTATCAACAGATAAATGGACACTACTTAAAAAAAACAAACAAACAAAACAACACCCCATACAACTGCACTACTGACTGCATTTTAATAGCTCACTACTGTATTTTTGGTTTAGACCACACAAGATATGTGAAACTCCCCAGTACCATGCATTCAAATTCTGTTTCCTGATAAAAGCACACATTTTCAGTATTTTTATGCATGCAGAATGCTTGTTCCTGAATAAGCTGTTTTGTAGCATGAGTAAGAGCAAGTAGCAGAATCTGTCTCTGTTTGATTTTCCTTAGCCAGAATACGCAAGAGAAACAAATGGAAAACAACACAGAGCAAAGACCTTTAAAATAGGTCCTGCTTTGTATGGAGAGCATTCACGTGAAATTACAGAGAGGAAGAAACTGAATGAGCAGCGTTGTCAGGTAGAATGATTCCATAATTGAAGAAAAATGTGAGTGAAATGGGTACGAAGTAAAAGTTCAGCAAGTAGAGAAAACAGGCAAGAGCATCACAGGTGGGTAACAGCAAGCTGAGCCTCACTGCTGCAGGTGGTCTGGGCAGAGAGGGTGTGCCTGCCTGTCAGGAGAGATTCACTGCTCTGGGCTCTGTGCAGCTGGGGATGTTTATTGATAGCTGCCAAACTACAGCACAAAATAAAGCAGTATGAGAAAAAGTCCTGGGTGACTTTGTATGTCAGTAAAGTCCTGGGAAATAGAGCACAGTGACACTCAGGGAGGCAAGCACAGGTTTCTGGGGCAGCAAGGGTCTGCCCACATACAAATGCTCTAAGCAGCAGCAGGGAATCATCATGAATCCCAAAAAAAGTACAGCAGAGCCACTTAGGGAAGCAGCAACTTCTTTGGAAATGGCTAACAAAAAACTCATTGAGACATGGCTGATCTCACTGGGATGCATTCTTCAACAAGCTAGGAAGCCAGGAAGGTTTTGAGAGGGAAAACAGATTTTCCAGCTCCTCTTTGATCCATGGGCAGAGGAATAACCTCTGACATCTGCCTCTGTGCAGATACCCTGCCTGGCAGAGGCTGGATAGTGGGAAGGTGGTAGATGTGGCTGGAATGACATCAAATTGCAGAGAAGGCAGAGGCCATGCAGGTGTGCACAGCATGTGTGCACATGGAACCACACTGGCATTGCCAGGTCTCACGGCTGCCTCCAGAGGCTGTGGCTTTAGCAGGAATGAAGGGGTGCTAGTGACAACATGGGTGAATTAAAACTTTACCCTCATTCTCTGCCTTCACTCCTCTGAACTGACAATTGTCCCCTTTTTACATGGTCTGAAGGCTTCTGCTCTATGGAGATTACAGCCTTTGGACTCTTACTCACAGCCATTAGAGGATGGATCTGTTCTCCAGTCCTTGATAAGAGCAAACACCTCTTTTGAATTGAAAAACACATTGTCCACTGATCATTTTCTAGGCAAACAGCAAGTAAAGGGTTGGCACAAGTCACCTGAGACATTTCATTTGGGTTCTCCTCCTCCTTCTCCAGATTTCTTCTTTCCTTTTGTGTTGTGGAAGACCCAAAACACAGCAGGGGAAACTGAGCAACCATTGGTTTTCATGGCAAAGCTACTCAACAGAGGTGCTGTCAAATCACAAAGGGAAAAGTAGGGCATATTCTCCTTCATCCTCTATAGTTATAAGCTGAATTATGAATAAGAATGATCTGTAAAACAACTGTGATTTTTAAATCAGTCCTAACAGTAATAGGATTTATTTTCCTCCTTTCATGTGGGTGAATTTTGTTCTGATAACCTCATAAGCATGAGACTGTAAGCTTGCTCTTGGTTCTTGCTCACTCTGCTGAGGGAGGAGGGGTGAGGAGTGGACTGGAGCCAGTCTTCAGAAACACCTCCTCACATCACAGCAGCTCTTTGAGGCATCCAAAAGATGTCCTGCACAAAGTCAGGATGCAATTAAAACTCTGTGAAGCTCTTTTTGTGACGTCTCACCCATCTCAGATTAGACAATAGCTAAAATGTTCACCTGGGAGATTCACACTGAAGTTTCCTTTTAGAAGCAAAATGGAGAGTTGAATAGAGTGGGGATGATTCCCAGGTGCCCTGAAAGCACCTGAACCATCAATTATTCTTTCTTTTTTTCTGATCAGAAACTTTGTTTCAGATCCAAGAAAAGCCATCCTTCAAAACTGATGTGTGTGTTCCCAGATGAATTTCTGGTGGTAAGAAATTAACATTTTCTGAAAACACTCAGTCACTTGTGCATGTTCTGGATGATGTGGTTGTTTTCTGATCAGGACAAGCGTTTTACAGGGTTTGTGTTGAGCAGGCCGACATTTTCTCCTTATTATCCATTCTCTGACTGATTTCACCCATTCATTTTTTATTTTGTTCCAGAATGGAGGAAAAAAAAATGGAGATGTGCTAAATTTTGACATTTTTAGATTACTCCAAGCAGTGTTTGATCTAAACAGCATTTGCTAGTTTTGTTCCAGAATGGAGGGAAAAAAATGGAGATGTGCTAAATTTCCACATTTTTAGATTACTCCAAGCAGTGTTTGATCTAAACAGCATTTGCTATTATTACTATTTTGAGTATACCACGTAATACTTCTAGAATTTTTTTAATCGTTAAGAGATTCTTTTTTGTGGATTGTTGCATTCAGAATATTCTGTTTAGTTATCAGAAAAATTGAGATGTCTTGAATAGTTACTTGTTTAGCAAATATTAGTTCTTTTCTTTAGCATGGAGATTTAGCCAGATTGTCCTCATCCCTAAGAGCAAGAAATGCACTACTCATTATTTTGTTGGTGCCTAAAATATAGTGCTATCTACATTCAAAAATTAAACACAGATTATTTATTGTTAACTAATAAAAGATATGATATTTTAGAAATGGAGCTTTAGTGATGCCAAATGTCAAATGATTTGTCAAATATAAGTGTTGAAACTACTCAAAATAGTTGGCTTTTTAACAAAACAAGACTTTAGCTACAGGAGTTGTAATTTCCTAATACTGACAACTTTGAAACTTTTCCCTGCAGAAGTCTTGTGGGAAGATTTTCAGGCCATGTAGTAACAACAGCACTGTTTTCAGTATCACTCTAAAATTTCTTTCTCTCTTGGAGAGACCAAACCTCACTAATATTCCCTTTGATTTCTCCTCAACTTTCCAAACTTTACATTGGCAGCCTTTAAAACCCAGTGAGAAACCGAACCTTCTTCACTAGGCAATATTGCCATTCCCAGATCTGAGCTCCAAGGCCACCATGCACAGCTCCATGGACTGACCAGTGGCACCAGGGTCTTGCAAACCAAAGGGGGAACAAATATAGCCCACAGGGGAAATATTTTCTAATAGTCATTACAAACCAGTTGGGCAGGATGCCATGAGAGTAGGTTTGGTGGCCCATCACCTCCTGAACACAACTGCACACGCACAGTCCCTCCCTGGCTCCCCGTCTGACCTCAGCTGCAATTTCACATTTCTGCTGGAAGGACAGTAACCAAATGGAGCATTTGCTCTATAAAAATTTCAGTAACTGCCAGCTGCCTTTCACATTTCAAGTGTTTAAGCTCGCAGGTGCTTGCTCAGTGTAGGTGCTGAAACAAAGGGCTGGAAGTAGCCCCAGGAGGAAGCAGAAGCAGCTCCAGGTGTGTGAGCTTTGGCAGGCTCTCTTGACAAGCCTCCAGAAAGTCTGACACCTGAGAAGAGGGGCCAAACTCAGGCTACTCCAGCTGCTGGCACATGTATGTCCCCACAGGCCTATAATCCCACCCCTGATGAGTCCAGCTTTGGATATGCAGATATGTAGCAATCAGGTATATAAAATAAGATGTATTGAACAGCAAAGGGGCAGCACATTCATAAATGTACACAGAAAGTGGAGGCTTTTACTGTGACTCAAATAGTTTGGCACAAGGGTCAAGAAACAAATGAGAACTGAGAAGACCAAATGCCATGTAATGGCTTCAGTATTTGAGGCTGAGTTTTTTAACTCACACTTCTTGGGTCATTAAAGAACAAAAGTAAATTTATTCATGCCATTCTATCTTGCATAGTCTATCACTTTCATATTTAAACAGTGATTTCCATATATGTGTTTGTGTTTACTAGGAACAGAGGTGACTAGCAGAAACCTGATAGTCTTTTTTTTTTAATATTAGGGCTTCTTGAAGTTTAAGCTTCTAATCATATGCAAAAAAATATTAAAATAATACTATCAAAGGCTCCGTCTTTTGGAGATTCAGTTCATAAATATGCACTTTGATGGAGGAAATGCAGACCCTTTTATGCAGTATGAATGTCATCAAGGAGATATTCTCATGCTAATTATTACAGACAATTCATGGCTGAACAGCTCTCAGATAATGTAAGAAATGGCAGGGGCTTATTTTCACATTCTTCTATTCTTCTCCTAAAGCTCCTGTTAACCAGTTTTTCACTATCTCTGCTATTTCATTTGCAACTTGCCATCTCTTGGGAGGTTGGGGATGGTGGCAGAAGCCCAGGTGGGACTTGCCCAGACCCACACTGGGCCAGAGCCCCACTCCAGCCCAGGGTGCTCAGCCCTTCCCCAGCTGCCCTGGGGGAGTGCAGGGCTTCCTGCAAGAGACCCTTGTGTGTTCTGCTGCCTTGCACAGGACAGGTGAGTGTCCTGTGTCCCTGCACTTACCCCAGGTGCCAGCAGAGCCATTCATCTCACCCTGTGGTGATCCCACTGTAAGCAGCAGCTGCTGCCGGTAAGGGCATGAAATATCCCTGAGGTGTTGCATGAGATGGACACAAGGAATGCATGATGAAATCAGAGCATTCGATTGGATGACCCAAGTTATTTCCATGACCTTTCCTATTGGCATCTCTGCATCATTAATGAGATAACATCCCAACAGCCTGCAGACAAACTGGGAAAACCATCAGGCCCTTGCTGAAAGCTGAATTTTACGCTTGGAGCAGTAGTTGTGAGCATATCAGCCTGGAAGAGATGGAAAAAATAAACAAGCGAGGGAAAAACAGCTTAAGGCAGAATAAGTTTAATATGTTTTTTCCTTTTACACTGGGGTGAAGTGGGGGGGAAGTTTGTGCCAAATTTGGAGCTGACTGCCGATAGGCATTACTTATGTAAGTAAGTTTGGCTTGCCAGCCCAGTGCACAAGGCAGACTGACCTTGGCAGCCGTGTGTCGGAATTATTCTCCTACAAATCCAATGTTCCCTGGCAGTTTCTGCAGTGCTCTGAACACAAGCAGACTTGTCAGCTTGGAGAGAACCTACTTCCTATTTTATTCCCCTTTCTTTCAAGAAGCAAAGGAAAACTTGTGCTGGAGTCTGGGGTTTTTTTAAGACACCCAGTATTCTTCCCCTGTAAAAGCGGGGGGATCTTTCAGTTTACTCTCCTGGGCAGTAGTGGGGCTGGGTAGCCTATAGGAAAGCAGGCATTTGAAGTGGATGCTGGAATAAATTAGTTGAAATAGTAAAGGGAGAACAACTCAGACTGACCATCCTGACAAGGCTGTGTTGTTTGCATTTCCTCTGGGTGGGTGCAGACTCTCCTGTCTGTGCCATTTTCCTGTCAGTACAGATTCCAGAGAGGACTCAAGAGGGAGAGCTGAAATGTGCATAAGTATGAACCAGAAAATGTCAGGTTTCTAGGTCAGAGAACTTGCACAAAATTAAAAGAGGGGTGAGGGTGAGGAGGAAGCCCCCTTTTATCTACAGAAGAGCATCTGTAGTACCTGGCAGCTGAACCAGGGATTGATAATAGCAGCACCACATGGAATGATGGTGAGATCTATCAAGATTTTACCACCCTGGGTGTGAAGCACAACCAAGCTCGTAGAATCCCACTTTTTGGATCAGATCACAGTTGGGTTTCATTTGGGAAAGTGCATCCTAGGGCACAGGTGCCTCCCATAGCCCAAACAAACAATCTGGGTTTGCTGCAGCTGTGCAGAGATAGGATTCACACAGATGTGCTCTAGATTTGTTTTTCACAGGCATGAATCACAAAGCAGAAAATAAGTAGGGTAACCTAAAAAGCTCAGGTGGAGATTTGTCACATTGATTTCCAGAGATTCTTACAGGCCATCTTGGAAAGGTGCACGAGACAGCGTTGAGTGGCTGTGTCCCAGCAGTCAGCACAGCAATGTCATGTGAACATTTCCCTGCTGACACCCCGAGGCTGCTGGTTGCCACCTCACCCTGGGCTGGCAGCCTCCTGGGCCAGGGCTTTCAGCTCTTCCTGCAAACAAACCCCCTTTTCCCACTCATTCCCTTTAGCGTGAGTACAGATCGCTTTCAACATCAGTAGTTGGGTCTGGGTTTGAGGCACTAATACTGAGTAGTCCTCTATTACTGTTTGTGTCTGGGTTGTGCTTTGTCCAAATAAAAAGTGAAGTGCATATGAGTTTGCCCAACTTTGCTCTTTCCATCTGCTGCCAGGGTCATTGAGGTTGGTGTGGCTAAGTCACACAACAGAAAGGCAGAGTACAAGGGGATTGGGGGTGTATATATACATAAAATTTTAAACAGACTCCCTATTTAAAGGAAGAAAAAGTTACTCATGCTCAAATGTATGCGATTGCAGCTGTACTCCAGGCATGAATAAGATTTTTTTTATTTAAAGCAGGTCAATTTAACTTAAATATGGATAAAAATCTCTCTATTCCACACTTTCATCTTTTCAGAAAATATGTATTTTAACCACCACTTTTTCTATGTCCAGTAGTAGCTTGAGCATCTAATTGTGTACGGATAAATTTTTAATGTCAAGTGTGATCCTGCTATCATTGCAAGTTCATCCATCCCTTAGGCATCTTGGATGTACCCATGTGAAGGGTCTGACCTGCCTTTTGTAAGCTAATCTGGCAGGCTGTTAGTCTGACATGCTACTGTCGTGGGTACAGCCAGGATTTTCCGAAGACAAACACCCTACAGCCAAAGTGGTACCATCAGTTCTCTCATCATGTTTAAGCCTTTCAGCTGGCAGTCCTTCTTTGTCATTAGAAAACCTTTAAAACAGACCCTCCTGAGGCACAAATCAGACTTAACTGATTTTGCTACTCATTGAATATTTAGGGTTTGGGTGTGGTTTAATTTTATGTTTTTTTTCTGCTGGTGGAATGGCCTCTGATTTTGCTTTTTCATCCAGCTGTAGTGTAAGTTCTAGGAGAAGAAGGCAAGACAGGACAGTAAAGGAGAATTTTAGGTCAGTGTCCTTCCACACTCTGATCCTTGTCAGCAGGTCCCAAGGGAGAGATTTTCCAGCAGCACTCTGGAGAAAGAAGAGTTTGCTGAGACCTCCCAGTAGAATCAGGGCAGAGGGGCTTGACCTCACTATCTGAGCAGAAGCAGCTAAGGCAGAGCAAATGCACTTGCTCAAAATCATAAGTAATTCTCTGCATTTGTGTGACAGTCATAAGAGGGTGCCACATGAGAGGGTGATATAAGCTTCTTTTTAAACTAAAACTTTTAAATTTTCCTTAAAAAAAAAAAGAAATGTGCTTTTCATTCACCATTCTATAAGCTTCTACCTCTTTTGTATCTTAATAAAGAAAGCAAAGCTGAGCTGAAGTTTTTAATATATTAAATCAGAAACCTAGACTGGAATGAAAGATAAGAATCCAATAACACCAAAAAGACACACAGAATAGAATCAGTTATAAAAGATTTATGCACCAGGATTAGGAGGTTAAAAAGGCAAAAACTTTAATGTTCACTCATGCAAGAATGTCAAGTCACTGGTCTAAATAAGGAATTTGACAGTAATAAGATTTTAAAAGTGGGTATTTTCAGGTAGTGCTATCTGCTGTAATAAATAGAGGTCATAAAACTTTGATCTAAGTATATTCTTTGGACATTCGTGGCTAAGGTGGCCACTATCTGAACTTGGAAAATGTGTTTTATAACCTCTTTTAATAAACAGCTATTAATACAAGGCATATTTATGTGCCTTGGTAAGGCTTCCTAGGCTTGCTTTTCCTTATCTGTATCTCTGCAGTCCTCGTGGAATGGCAGACGGTGCCAGTCTTCTGAAGGATTTGCTGCAGGGATAAACCTCATTTACTTTCCACCTAGGGTGAAAAGCATGCAATTGCCTGAAAGTTCAACGAGGGAGGAATTTCTGAGTGCTGATGAAGCACACCTGTCCCTGAGTTACTTGGGATGGAACTTTTCATTCAGGATAGCACATGAGATACGTCAGGCAGTTATTTAACTTGCCAGAAAATGAAGTCTTCTCCCTGCTAGCATACATTTACATTTATTTTGAACACCGGAGAGCTGCACAACATCCAGCCTAGATCTAGGTAGGTCAAAAATAGTACTGAGGATCCTGCCCTTCCATCTACATCTAGTTGCTGAATCAGAAGGCTGCAGATGAAACTAAAAACTGTACTAGAGTAAGCAGGGCATGACAGCTACGTTAGACCACTGCTTAAAACCCCTCGTTAATGTTTCTAAAAATGTCAGGTCAGGCTATACATCTAAAAGGAAAGACTATATCACTTTCACTCAAGCCTTTCAGAGAAGCGTCTGAAGCTTGGTGGTCACTTGTCAGAAGAAGGTGGTATGAAGCAGCCGCAGTTTAGGAGCTGCAGCAATGCCTTGCTGTAGAAATGCATCCTCAGCTGCATCAGGCGCTGCTCAGCCTTGCCCGGTAGCGCCGGCTGTAACAGCGACAGCGACGGGAAAGGGACCAGGGAGACAGCCAAGCACTTCTGGGAGGGAAGTGGCCACATCCCAGCCTTTCTGGTCCGTCTGACAAATTAGCCCGGCGCCGCTTTTGCGTGGGGCCGCAGTGACATCTCACGGCTGCGGGCCAGCACTGCACCGGCCCGGGCCACCGGGGCCACCTCCGCCGCTCCCGCTCCTTCTTGGACTTACTCTCACGACGGGAATTTTTTAGAAAAGCCTCCCGCAGTCCCAAGAGCCCCTTTCAGAGGGCGGTGACACGGTGCTTGCCACCCTGGGAGCGGTGCAGCATCCCACCGCATCCCACCCGCAGCATCCCCGGCTGCGCCCGGGTACCAGGCGTGACCCGCACCGTGCCCCTCGCCCTGGTCTTCAGCTTTGCTCCAGCTCCATCAGCTGTTTACTGCTCTAACTGCACAGGAGCAGCGTTTTTCCTAGCCAACAGCTGGAAGGAGGCAGGGGGATTGTACCACAGGGCTCTAACTAAAATGCTCCTGGCTGGCATGTAAGGAGAGTTGAGAGAAAGAGAGATAAAAATAGTGATTTCTGTTTGAAAAATGTTCAAAGCTCAAGGTTTTCACAAAAGCTCGAGAAAGTCTTCAGAGAGTACAAGCTAGTTAGTCATTAAATTGGTAGTTTACTTCTTTCTGGGAGAGAGAGGAGAGAGAGAGGGGGGAGCACCCGGGGAACACGTAGGAGTTGAAAGAGCACTCGTGTTATTCACCATGCAGCCAGGAGCAGAAAATAGAGAGGCAATTAGAAGGTCAGAACCAATAATAATGCACTGGCAACCTGCAGAAGCTGTAGAGCCCGTGTTTGTTCTCCTGGTATTTTTACTGCAAACTATCATTAAAGCTGTGTGACACCACCAGTTCTCACACCACAATTATTTGCATGCAAATTCGGTGTCTTCAGTGGGAAGACAGATTATATCTTCGTTAATTTGGTCCACAGCAAATTGTCACAATTTCCTTAAGAAAACACTGCTTTTCATGAGGAAATTATTGAGTGCCAACTGAGGTTTTTTCCCAAGAATTTAGCCCAGAC
This sequence comes from Passer montanus, assembly GCF_014805655.1. NCBI lineage: Eukaryota > Metazoa > Chordata > Aves > Passeriformes > Passeridae > Passer > Passer montanus. The sequence goes on from NW_024366937.1 coordinate 117,142, forward strand.
AAGCACATAGAATCATGCTTTTATTATTTACTTCCACAGTATAATCAGCTTTTCATTGAAGATGACAGCTTTCAGCCAAGAAAGTCCAATGTGTTTTTTTTCTCAGGGAAACAAGACAAACAAGGAAGCAGAAAATGTTGAGCCTTTCAGGGGCTGAAAAAAGCTGTTGGTTTTTGCTCTTCCCCCTACGAATATGCATAAATGTATTCACATATATGCACTGCAAGCATTCATGCAGGGAGCTGTGGCCTCACTGAGAGCAAAGCCCTGTGCACTGTTACAAAGCAGGTCTAAAGCAACGATCAGAAAATTATGATCATTTCATGACTTGAAATGGAAACACAGGATGGATGGAAGCAGAATAGCTGTTGCGTTTATGCCTTATTATGCAGGTGCTCTGATCATCTGAGCCTTCCTTCTCAGGCTTGAAATGAAGGCAGCATGTGGGGAAGGAGCTGTGCTGGATTATTTAAGCCTTTCCCGTGTTTGGGGTGTCTGCAGTAGCAGAGCTCTGTGCTTCTGGCTCCATGGAGATGAGGGGATTTAGGCACAGTTAGGGGCTGTGTGTGGCAGCCAGGGCATGTGAACCCTTGCCCTGCAAAGCTTCAAAAGCAGCAGAGTGCCTCTGGTTTTGTGCTTTCAGGGTGGCCAGCACAAGGCACCTTTTTCTGCAAAACAGCCAAGCTTGTAATTCCTGTGTATTACATTGAGGAAGTCTGTGCTTTGCTTAGGTTTGGAGCTGAGGCTTATGGCTCAGGATCATGGTTAAACACCCAGTTGTGATGGATTGTTCAAGGACAGGTTCCTAAACCAACCCTTCCTTACAAATATTGCCCTGCAACAAAATGTGTCACTTTCCAAGAGCTGAGATGAAAAAGCCTTTGCTCTCCCTTCCTTTCTGTGGCCTCAGGGTTTCTCCCATGTGCTAATTACAAAGTGACTTTTCTTGCTGCACCTGGGAAATGAGTGCCCCTTTCACAAAGCTTATGCCTCACAGCTCTCCTGCACCCACCCAAAAATCAGAAACCTCTGTCTCTCATGCTTGGAGCTTCCATAGGGCACCCAAATTTTAAGCCCCACTGGACTGGCCCCCAAGCTGGAAGCCTCTGGCCTTTGTCTGAGGCCATGGGAAGTGTTGGTGTTAGTGAGAATCAGCTGCTGGAAGCCTCTGCTTCTTCTCTCCTACCTCTCTCCAGATCCTTTGTGCTCTTTTTTATCAAACCAGACAGGAAGGCATCGATCTTGCATGTACACTTTAAATGGAAGATGGAAAAATATTAATGTTTCTTTGTCTTCATGTTTGAAAGTGGAACCTTTTAAAGAAATTAGTCCTCACCAAGAAGAAGAGAAATGTTTTTCTTAAGTGCATAGCAACAAGCTATATCTGCAATTATTTATATCAAGTATGAAATTCCCTCAGTGCTTCATTTATTCAAAGCTGTATTTTTACTCGGTTTTGTTTTCACAGATGGCTAAGCTAAGATGCTGTCTTGGGCTTAAATATCTACACAAACTTTGGCAGTCCCCACCAACAAACAAAGATAGATTAAAAAAAGCAAAGCAGAAAAATTGCAGTTCAACTTGCAAGGCCCTCCAAAGAGCACAGCAATATTTTTAACTAATTTAAAACCGTGATTATCTACTGAAGAATTTCTTGTAATTGTGTCATTGCAACATGGTATTATAACAGCCTCTATGGGAACCACTGGTTGTCAAATGAATATTATGAGTGGAATTTTTTTTATTTCCTTTTTATAATTCCTTCACAAAAGACACAGGTTTCTAATTTGATTCCAGCACTTGCTCTGAGTGTTTTGCTCAAGGAGAGTTTACTACTATTCAAATAAAAGCAAGTTCTGAGTACTTGCAACCAACATGCAGATGCTCAACCACCAGTGTAATTTAATTCTAATGTTTTCTCTCATCCTCTTTCAGGGTGAAAAGGTGTGGTTTGCTTTTGCTGTTGGTTCTGTTTCATCTTCTGCCTAGATCCACAAAGCAGTGTGGGTGGGGATGTGCTGCCCTCACTCAGGAGTGCTGAGTGTGGGCACATGTTCCACCCCCATCCTCACCAGGAACTGATTGCTTTCAAACCCAGCCCAAAAGAGAGCCCACTCATCTCTCACTACATTTGTTTTTTAGCGTGTTAACTTTAAAAGCAGCTGCAGTTTCCAGGTATTTCCAGAGAGTGATTTATGTTTAATGTCCTTTTGCATTTGAGGACCATAATTAAGCCAACCTTCTTCCCTCCAGAACAGGTGTGACCCTCCTGTGTGAACAGCCCTCCCTTGCTTCAGCAGCAATGCTTTCTCCTTCTGCTTTTTCACCCTGGGTGGGGTATTTGGATGTTGGGCACTGCTTCAGCTGCCTACAGACACCCTTTTTCTCAGGCAAACCCAGCTGGCTACCAATGGGCAGGGTTGTTTTAGAGCAATGAATAAACAGGACAGGTTTGCACTACCCCAGGGACTCCCAGAGATTTCAGAGCAGTAGCACAGGGTCATGGTCATTTACTGTCTCTGTAGGGCACCTAGATATTGAGGAGGTTTTCATCAGATGAGGGGCTCCTTCCTCATCTGCTTCTGTCACCAACCTTCATTTTTAATGCAATATATTTGAGTCCTGGAAAAAAAAAAATCTTCTTAATATTGACATGAACAAGCAGAGCCTCCTGATGCACCAAGTGTGAGTGTGACAGACACTTCTGTGGTGTGTGGGTCACTCTGATTTGGCTGCCTAAAGGTAGTGAGATACCTGCCTCAAAGCCATGTTCACCATTTAAAATAAAACACTGGGGATGCTTTAACTTCCATGAAGGTCTCACAAATGAGTTTCCATCCTGTCTAACACAACCTCTGTGCCAGTGCTGTAGCACTCATCAGTCAGCACAAGAGTGGCTGCCACAATCAGAAACAATTACTCACTCTATTGCAGCTCCAAACACAGAGAATAATGAATACTTTTCACCAGCTTCTGCCACTTTATGTTTTCATATCAACCAGTCAATCAGACTGTATAAAACAGCATGTCTGTTCATTAGGAGGAGAAAAAGTTGATTGGTACCAGAAGATGACTGCAGAGTGATTTAATTGTAGCCTTTTGGCACATCTGTGTTAGATATATTAGGCACTTAGACACTCCACACTGACAGCAACAATGGGAGTTATATTGGAATAATATGATTTTTAAAGCCGAACTTACACACACACACACAAAAAAAAACAAACCCAAAGCAACCTTTTTGATCTCTGTGATTAAGCATTCCAGGTAATTTCACATCATCAGTTAGTCTTTCTTCTAAATCAGATTGAAAGTTGTTGACTCCCCTCTACAGCACAAGCCAGCTGATCTATAAATAAGGAATATGTTCTTACAAAGAGAGTGTTCCTATTGATTGGTGAGATGTATTGTCACCATTTCATTACACTTGATCATTATACGCTCCTCTCCTGCCAGAATTTTTTATTCATTGCCAAGTTAGAGACTTGCGAAGTTTGCAAAGACATCCCTGCCCAGTCCATGGAGGGATGTTGTCTCCTGCCAGAAGCAAGGTACACATGAGGGAAATTACAGGCAGAGAGCCCTGATTTTACTGTTAAATCTGTCATCTGAGAGACACCCTGGAATTTCTTAACTCTTTCTCAGAGTATTTTCACCATTCCTGTCTACTGGAAAGTGTGAAAGGACAGCCATAAGAGGAAAGTTTTCTGGAAAGATAAATTATGGACTGCTGTTTTTTAAGGAATTATAGTCAAGTCACACATTCAAACAGAAAAGAAAGGCAAATACTACTGAGTAAGAATGATTTATGATCTTCCTAATGGCATTTTAGCTATTTAAATCCCAGAGAGCCCACCTGGGCAGTGGCTGCAGGGTGGATGGTCTGCAAAGGGCAGGAGCTCAGGACTGTGCTCTGGAGGTGCCTCAGCACTGGGCAGCACATCTCTGGTGCCCTGCAGCTTAGCCTTCAGCCAGCACTGCTTCTTGCCCCTAAATTTGGCTGCCTCCATACTGCTGCTTTCAGCAGCCTCTGCACCTTACTGAAGGCTTCTGAATCCCCAGGGTCTCTGCTGAAATCCAGCACTCCTGACAGATGGGGGCATCTCAGCTGTCATTTAGAAATACTGTGTTCCTCTAATGCCAAAAATCAAACAAAGATAATATAGCACTTACTGTATTTTAAATATATAAACTTATAATGCAGTTTCAGGATTATTGAAACTTTCTGATGGGTGTCCACATTTTCCCTTATTAGCAAAGTTCAAAGCCAGACCAAATTGGGGTGCTGGAAACACCCAGCAAAGCACAGGAGATTTGTCCAGCCACTCCCTCCCTAAGAGCCAGGGGCAGCCCTGGTCCCAGAGCAGAGGGCAGCTCCTTCCCCACTCCTGCCCAGGTGCTGCACGGAGAACCCTGCCCCATGCTTGCTGGGGGTCAGGTGCCCACATACTGCAGCATTTTTCTCTGTGAGCAGAGGGCTTGGGAGCATAAACCCTGGGGGACTGTGAAGTGCTACAACCCTTAGAGCAAGAGCACAGGTACAATTTTACCAAGACTGCCTTGGGAAGCCAAGTGGCTGCCTGCCATCCCCAGAGCAGGCCACAGTGTCTGGCTGTCTGTGAGCATTGAGCCATCTGTGTTAAGGAGCCAGGAAGCTTTCAAATCCTGTCCTAACAATCCCAAAAGTATCATTATGGGAAGAGCATCGCTGAGCCTCTTTTATTGTTTCCGTTTCAAATGTATTCCGCACTAAAACATTTTTGTGGGGCTGGAAATTCTTTTCAGAACCTGCTAATTATTTTTACAATCCACAGTCTGCTCTTACGCTCCTAATTGTGACTATTAATCCTCACTCATCTCCATGTCCTAGTTGTGTGCAAGGCAATAAGGCATATTATGCTCAGCAGCACCCTGCCTCTTGACTCATTTGTCAAAAGGATTATTGTACACTCGGTGCTGAATGTGAGGAATTAGCTGCATAAACCTGGCCATTAAAAAGAATGTCTGTGTATTACCTGTGCTGGGCATGGGTATGTAGACAGTAATTCCCTCCTCAAATATGCAAAGCTATCTCGCTAGTTTTTGTTAGATTCATACATGCTGCAAACAATTTGGAAGTGATTTGAATGCAATTTCTCCTTTGTGTCAAGTCAAATGGTGTTATAATCATAATTAATAAGGACTGGACTTGACTTCAGTCTCTTGACTTGTATTTGATTTCCCAAGGAAATTTTTTTCATCCATTTTAAAACACGATAAGTACAGAGCATGCTCTGTTGTTTCCAAAATGTGATCAGATGGCTACCTGCAAACATTAACACCAAAGGTCTGACAGATATTTATAATTACCACTTGCCAACACAGCCAAGACCAGGCAACAGCCCTGCTGCTGTGTTCAAAGACAGGGAAGAGAAGTCAAGCCAGAGCAGTATCTGTTTTCCTTCAGCTGTGCAGGAATGATGTGCTTTCCAACTCACCCTTCTAAAAAAGAAGTTCCTCTTTTTTATCTAATGAATGTTGTCTGTCCAGGCATCTTTGGACAGCTTTCAGTGAGTGCTGTTTGATGGTGAAATCCATTATTCTCTGCCTTATCCGAATGGCAGCTAGCACTGCTCCTACCCTTACTGCCAGAGACAGCAGCCAAATATTTTCCATTAGCAAAGTATGAAGTGTACTTGAGCATTCTAAAATTTGGCCCATTATTTTCATGGACAGCCTTCAAGCTGCACAAAGGTCTGTTCACTTCTTGGCTTATGGTTATTCATATTAATCAAAAGCACTGTACAAGGCGACCACTGGGAGAAAAATGACACAGAGACACTTTAGTGGTGATGTCCTGTTAGTCCCAGCTGTGTCATGGCCAGACACAGCCAGGACCTGTGTGCCTTATCCTTGGTATGTGGCTGGGGTTCAGAGATTCATCTTCTCCAGTCCCACCACAGCCTCTGCTCTGGGCTCTTGCACAAATCCAGCATCACCTCCCAAAGCTGGCATTTATCCCTGAGCCTCACTGAGACCAGCAGGTCAGACTTCCCACCCATCCCTTCACCAGCAGCCTGGTTTCCCTTGGCCAGTGTGGCCTTCATTTCTCCTGCCAAGTCACAGCCTCCTCTGGCAGGCAGTGAGGATTCAGCCCCCTGTGCCCTGTGCATGCAGCCTGCTGCTGACCCCATGTTCAGGGCAAGCACAGCCCTTGTTTCAGATCAGGCTGCTTCAGGGGTCTGTCTGTCCAACTCATTCCTTCCCCAGTGGTCCTTTCTGGCTGTGTGGGTTCAGGGAACAGTCCCACTGGGTAAGGGCTCCTGTGGGAGGACATACAGAGCCACATGCATCAGTTCTCTTAAAATGCCATCATATTTGTAGCACTTACAGTGATTTTAGTTAGTGTGGTATGTCGTGGTACAACTCTGTTGCACCAGTGCAAAATCTCTTCCCAGATTTTGTAGCTGCTTTAATTGTGGAAGGGCAAAATCCTTCCCTTCTCCTTTATCTGGGACCAGCTTTCATTGATGATTACACTTCTCCTGCTAGAGCCTGAAGATCCATCAGTCTGAAGATTAGTATGTGTCTACAGGTAATTTGGGCGACATGTTCTAAAGGGAAATGCTTAATTGGACTAAGATTTCAGCAGGAGAGCAGAACACCACCATTTCCTGCAGTAAGTCAGCTCTTGCAGGAGGAGCATGTGTTTTCCCCATCACCTGCTGACACGCAGGAGGCCACCCAGACAGAGGCTGTCATTGTTCTGGCTGACAAGGATGACTCAACTGGAATCTGGGATCCAGGCTGGCTTTGCAGAACTGCTTCTCTGCTCTACATCTGCTTTCCTGTCTCACCCCAGCCTTTTAGCTGCTTGCTTTCTATTTCAAAAGGTGGTGTTTATTCTGATTCTTTGTTCACATTCACTCCATTAAGCTTCCGCTTTCAATCATCAGCTGCTGAAGCACTTGGCTGTGCTGCCAAGCAAGCCTCTGCATCTGCCTCCTGCTGGAACAGGCTGTGCCCTTATTCATCACTTTGCTGACGTTGGACTGATAAAACTTATCTTCTCTGGTGCAGGGGAGGAGCTTGTAAAACAAAATTAAATTTTCAGTGTGTGAAGATAGTGCTTTTCCAGGAAAGAGGAATGGAGGTGGCTTTTGCCTGGTGTGGTGTGTGGCCTTAGCCTGGGGCCAGCACACAAGGGCTGCTGGGGAAAAACTGCTGAAGTGTGTCAGAAACAGTGCTTTCTGCTCCCTCATGTTCATTTATTTTTCATTCCAAAGTTTCCAGCAAGCGTGCCAAGAACGCTGGAGCAGAAGAGCACTTATCTGTGTGGGAAATAGGAAATGCATTTCTGGAGTGAGGGGAAAGAAAAGTGCCTTTTGCAAGAAATTCTAACAAGTTAAATACAAACCACACAAAATCCAGTAAAAATTAGATGAAAAAAAGAAGTTTAAAAAGTGCTTAACACAGGTGAGCCAGATATAGACTCACTTGGGAATTGACTCCCCAGGTGATGCTTCCTTAGGAAAGAGGCAAAGCCCAAAGAAGAAATGCATGCACCTGTGGGCCAGATACTGCTGCTGGTTTGCAGGGAGAGGGGAACCAGGTGCAAAAGATGAGGATGTGAACAATGAGGGCTATAAAGGAGAGTCCCACAGGCCAGTGAGGGCAGATAGAAGGGGAGATTGAGACTTTTTGTTGGAAGTATAGGCTGGAATGGCTCTCCCTTCTGAAGGTCTCTCCCTTTCCTGTGAGTTTTGTATTTACAGCTTAGTAGTAGCTTAGAGAGTAAGTGTCTAGAAGATTAACTTTTTTCTGTTTTTTTCCTGGGTTTGGATGTTCTTCTCATGTTCATGAACCCATTAAACTACTCTGTTAGTCTTTCTTCCTTTAGAAGATAACTAAACCCCCACACAACTCTTTTAAGTGTTGTTTATCATGGGTGGTAGTGCCTTCTGTCTTCATTTAAGACTTTCTGGGTTAAAGGCTTTAGGTGCTCTCTGAATCCAAAGAGCAAAAGAATCTCTAATGTGGGAAGGTACAAGAGTTTTTAATTTTCTTGAAATAGTCAAAGTAGGTTGATGTCCTAGAAAATGATTATGTAGATTGTCTCAATTGTTGTCTTAGAGAAGTAGTAAAATTTAAGGTTAATTTCAGCTTTTCCTCCATTGAAGGGAAATGTTCTCAGTGTGGACAATAATTAAGAAATCCTTCTGGAAGCAAGAGTCCTGGGGTAGAACAGGAGTGCAGAGGGACACTTCTGTCTTCCCTAACTTTTAATAGCTGAATTGAGTGAAATCTGAAAGTTGAAGATTTACAGGCAGATAATTAGGACATACAAAATGAAGCATCTTAGTTTGAGCTAGTCAAGGGTTTCACAGTTTTTTGTTTAACATACAGCTGCATGGGCTATTAGAAGCAGAAACCTATGTAATCATAATTGAAGAAAAATCCTTTTTCTACTGATAGGTTTGAAGATTTTTGGTCTCTGTTTAATATATAAAAGACAAAGCTGTACATCTGTTCAGAAGGTGAAACAAAAAACTGCAGAGAGAGGCCATGTTATAACTGATTTTCTCATTATTATTTTTATAAGTGTCACTCTTAAATCAAAACAGGAGCAGCATTGTACCTTGGTTTTTTACTGTTTGTACTGAGGCAGGTGGGTGCTCAGAAAGCAGTCATATTAAATTTTTATATGGCCTCTAAGAGAGCTAGACATTTGTTCCCTCTCTCATCAGGTACAAAGAAATGGTGTAAATTTGCAACTGATTAAATTGATTAGATGAAATATTAAGCATGAACAACATGAGGTTTTCAAACCCTTCTTGATTGGACTGTGGTTATCTCAGGTTCTTCACTGTAGACTAAGTATTAAGGAGGAATAAAAAAATATTTCATTGATAACAGCAATTTCTGAAACAAAGTTTCAGAAGTTTCCTTATCCTAGATGTGGCAGACAGGTCACATCTCCCTGTTTATGTGACAGAAATAAGTTGCAGGGGGAAGTTTTGTTGTCATTGTGCAAATTAGAAGAAACCCCAACATGTAACCTGCTGAAAATGCAGTAGTTTTCCCCCTTTTTAGGGGTGGGGGAAAGGCTTTAATAATATCAACATGTTCAAGAAACTGCCTACTTATATATTTTTCAACTGTAACACAGTAATATCTCTTTTGGGAGAGAGGATTATGCTTCTCAAAGTCAACATTTTTCTCTTCACTTTATTTTTAATTTTTATGTAGATTATGTCTCAATTGTATCTTGAAATATTCCATACCAAAATCTTTTTTCAAAGCTCTTTTGCTTTTCTCACTTCTGCTGCAGAAGTGTAAAAATAAATCAAAATCCAGGATTTGTGGTACTTAGACTGTAATAAGCTTCACTCCTTTCCTCTGTCTCTGACTTGCTGTGAAAGTGTTGCTGAGGGATCTAAGTTGTAGGACACTTTCTGTAAGATAAGAGCAAGGGAAGAATTGAAATCATGAGATAAGAGCTGGATGTTTTGCCAAGTGCATTTTCCCTGTGGAATGGGATAAGTTAGCAAATGAGGACCTTTGGGATGGCCATGCAGAGTTCAGAAAAGCAGCATTGCCTCCCAGTGCACCACGCCTGCAGTGTGGGTGGGATTTGTGCAGAGTCTCAAATTATTCTACTGAATGTATTTCTTTTGTGTCTCAAAAGTAATATGACATTTGTAAAATATCTTTGTGTCTCTTAAAAGCTATTGTGGATATCTTGAGAAATTTGTGTTTAAATGCAATAAGTTCTGAGTGTATATGGGTAGCTTAAGATGAAGCAAATGGGAAGCAATTTAATTTTCAATTTCAATTCATGCTGTGGAAAAGCTGGATGTTTATTCCAGCTGATCTGAAAGCAAGGAGCAGCAGTGAAGCCAACAGAACAAAAAAAATATTTTCTACTCTTTGAAGCCTGTTGCCACGCCAGGTTTAAATATCCATCTTGTAACGATGCTTCATACTTGGAAATATGACAAAGTCCATAGCCATTGGTTTTGGTTTTTTTAGTGAAGAGCTAAAAAAATTGACGTTTGATAGGTGGTGAGTCTTTGTAAGCCAAAAAAATTTAAGCCGAAAATCACTGCTTAGCTGAAGTATCCTTGGAAAAGCTAGCAATGCTTTCAGCAACAGCACTGGGAAAGTAGATTTGACAACTCCTTTACAATTAGTAAAAAACTAAAAAGATCACAAGAGAAGTCCTTGTGCTTTTTGGAACAGCTATGGGAGGCTTGTATGTAGTTTTGCCATATGGTTTCTTCTGCCTTTCCAAAAAGAGAAAAAAAAAAAGACTCATTCCCCGAACAAGGTATCACTGCAAAGATTTTAAGCAACTGGTCTAAAAATGTAGAACATGCAACTTACAGCTTGATAAATCAACAGTCTCACAGGCACATCTAAACTCCATTATACTGAAATGGAGTTGGGAATGAAAGTGAATCACAGTAGCACCTTTGAGTCAGAAAAATATAAATTACTCTTGCAGGATTAACTTTTTTTAATAAAGTAAATTAAGTTAACAATAGTTTATTCTCTTCTCTTAATGTTGTTAAGCCTCTTAGAATCTTTTTCTTCTGAAGAAACCAAATGTTTGGTTTTATTAAAGGGGACTTCAAATTCTGTATTCTATCAGTAGGGATATTAGTTTTTTGTAATTTTTTACCAATTGTTTCATTATGTATTTATACAAGTCACATATTTTAATTTCTGAACATCCTTTATCTGTTGCTGCACGGGAGAGTTTATCTGAAGCTGGGAGGATACAAAGATTTAGCTCTTTATAATGAAGAAAAATATGTGTAATTCTTTTCAAAGAAAATAAAGCAGTACTAGGAGGCAATTTTTTTCAAGGAATCAGTATGTGGAAGTAATATTTTCTGCATTCCCTCTTTGTCCTGCAAATAGAGCACTTCTGTGACTTGGTGCACAGTGAGTCCTGTAGTGCTGTGATTATGTGCACCAAGGGGATTTTTACCTGACACCAGGTTGCTGCTCTTAATCCAGTGGGGTCTGAGAGACACCAAAATTCCTGACTCACTTCAGTCTGAGTCAAACAAATTGGTGAAATAATCTTAATTAGATTATTTAAGGGGTGTCAGTGGAAGTGGCAGGGACTGTCAGTGCTCAGGTCTGGAGAAGGTGGGTGCTGCTGTAGGGGAGCAGGGGCCCAGGCACACAGTCATCCATTGCCCCACAGGGCAGCCATAAGTACACAAAAATTCTGAATATTTTTTCCCTGGCTCTTTATTCCTTTCTGCACTGAACCTCCCCTGCTGCTTCACCACTTTGCAGGCAAAAAGTGCTGCAGCTGATATTTCAGTACTACTGTACCCAAGGTACCAGACAGGGTACCTTTTTCTGCTATGTGATGCTTGTTTATGACTATTCAGACTTGCATTCCTCCAAGAATTCAGCAGGGCAAGGGCTGCTCTGAATGCCAGAAAGCTCGTGTGTCTACCAGATAAGAAAGTGATGTACTGGCTGGCTATGATCTATTGACCTGCATTAAAGAAATCAGCAATCTCATGGGCAGAGCTTTCATCTCCAGCGTGCAGTCAGGGTGGCATCAGATCAGATGCTCAGTAGAAGGTGTTATGCCCTTAACTCAAAGTGCTTGATGGTGCAGAGATAAGTAGTTGTGCCCTCAGTTTCTTGTGGTGCAAAATTGAAGCAGAGCATTGGTTTAGGAAGTTTAGGAAGGATGTTGAGACATTTGAGCATGCCCAGAGGGGAGGGCACCAAGGCTGGGGAAGGGCTTGGAGGACAAGCCCTGTGAGGAATGACTGAGGGAGCTGGGGGTGTTGACCCTGGAGAAAAGGAGGCTCAGGGGTGACCTTATCACTCCCTATAACCCCCCGAAAGGTGGCTGTAGTCAGGTGGGGTTGTTCTCTTTCTCCAGCAGCAACTGACAGAACCAGAAGACACAGTCTCAAGCTGTGCCTAGGGAAACATAGGCTGGATATTAGGAAAAAGTTTTTACAGAAAAGGTGATAAAATTCTGCTTTGGTCTGCCCAGGGAGGTGGTGGAGTCATCATCCCTGTATGTGTTCAAAAAGCCTGGATGTGGCACTCAGTGCCAGAGTTTACTTGAGGTGTTAGGGCTGGGTTGGACTCGATGATCTCGAAGGAGACTCTCTTCCAACATGGTCATTCTGTGAATTCTGTTTTGTGATGTGCCAGAACATTTGGTGGCTGTGGGTTCTCAGCCACCCGCAGTGGTGTTTTGAACAGTCCTGCACTGGCACTTCCACTCTGTATTGTGTCCACAGGGATGCTTCCACTCTGGGGATTTACATCCCATTTCAAACCTGCCTTGGCACAGGTCTGTGACTGACACTCCAGGAAATGTAAGGAGCTTCCCAGCTCCCATCAGCCCTTTCCATGCAATGACTGTTCCCCAGAAATAATGTCAGTATTGGAAGTTCCTCAGTGCAGTTCAGGTTTCAATAACATCCCTTTCTAGGCTGTACTTGCCTTCACCAAAATTTGGTCTTCTGTGCTGGAGAACTTAATTATGTTATATAGAAACAACAAAGATAGTATTTCATAGAGCAGAGGCAGAAAACTCCTACCAAAAAAATCAGGCATTTAAAATCATATTAGAAAGACTCCACTAGTCTTTGCTTAGTATCACTGCTGTCAATGTGTCTATCACTGAACCACGCACAAAATGGGCATCCTTCATCTTTTATGTCTTTCAGGGATGTCATTAGCATTTTTATGATTTGCCATGTTCTCTGTTCAGTCTTAATTTGGTCATTAATGTGCTGGTGGAAGCAAAGCTTTGGAATAAATCCTTTCCTATGTTTTAGTTTTTAAAAACTGCGCTTGCATTCAGCAGAGTTGGGAGCAGAAGGCAGCCCTGTGCTTCTCTTGCTGCCACTCAGGTACCCACTGTTGCCCTTGACATGAGAAACTTGCTCGTGCTCTGACTTAAAGATGGGATGTCAGCGTGCTCAGAGGGACACACAGGGACAAGGATGTTTGCTCCCCTGGCACAGGGAATGACCTCTTTCCTTGCTGCACAGTTTAGCAGGCACACATCTGAGCAGGGAGGGCAGAGAGGAGAGGCCCTGCTGCACACCAGCTGCTAGGATGCTTTGGGATGCAGCACAGAACCCAGAGCTGCTTTCAGCTCTGCCTTTTGAATCCAAACTTCCCAAAGGTACAGGGATCATTTAACTTGGAAAAAGAATGGAGTGTTCCTCTAAAAGCAATGATGCATGTGGCTACCCCAGTAACTCCTCAGGGTGGCTGTAGGAGCAAGGTTTCTGCTTGGCCAGCTGGGATCATCTTTGTTTGTTCCATCTGTTATACAGAACACGTACCTGTCACCTGGCAAGGGACAGAGACTCACCAGCCTTATTGACAGTGGGAAAACCACAGAGGTTCAGTCTCCACATATAGTGTGGGACCTTTTTGCTGTTACTGCAGCAAACATCATCAACTGCTGCCTCACTTGCACAGCAGATGCGTTGTCCTTTGATAAAACAAGACGTGGTTTCCAGCTGATGGTGAAATTCCAGCAACTAAGAAGGGCACAAGTGCCCCAAAGTGCAGTAGAGATTGAAGGATTGAGAGGATGAGTCCTCTGGTCTGAACAGATACCCAAAAATTCCTGAAACTGCACTGAAACAATTGATGAAAGCAAGATGGCAAGTGAAAGCCCCAAAATGAATTTGCAAGCAGGTGGAAATGGGTGACTGATGTCTGATGCTGACACTCAGGAGAATTGGAAGAAGGCTGTCAAGGAAATGATTTCAAGTTGTATGAAGTAGGTCATAGAAGAGGTACAGGTGATTGTTGGAGAGGTGTGCAAAGATAACATACAGAAATCACAGTGATTGCTTTTATGTGTCAACCAATGCATGCCTCTCTTTTTTTAATTAAAGTAGATCAAAAGCTAATCTATGGAAAATTATCTGCATTGAAAAAGTGAACAAGGGAAACAATATCTTCATGAATCTGAGAGAAATGGGGAAGCCCATTAGCTTGTCTCTATGACATTGTTAAGCCTTTTTCTATTACATTTCTTTGTGTAATAGCTGTTCTTTTTGAACACAATGGTGTTTTTCATCTAATCTGATGATGATTCAAAGCATTTTTGCATCCTACCACTGTTCTTTCAGCACAAGGTTCACATTTAAGATTAGACTGCTGTGATTTTCGCTGCTGCTCTGGTTGAAGGTCATTTACTTTGGGAAATGGAGAGGGCAGTTGCCAAAAGATAATCTCCTTTCATTTTACCTGGCAGTTGCCTGTCAAGTTCAAATGATGGCATTCAAAAACCACTGTTACAGCCTGTCTATAGTCTAGCTTAAAAAAAAAAGAAATGTAGCTGAGACACAATGCAATGGTTTCTCAGTAAATTTGAATCTCAGCTTTTCCAGAATTTTTGCTTGGCTGACCTGGTCTGTCAGGGCAGGTCTGATTGAGTGCTTGCTTCAAATACAGTGTCCGATTTGTAACCCCATGTCATGATGAGGCAGTTTATGATTTGTTGGGTCACATTATGTCATAGCAATTATGCTTTCTTTTGCTTTTTCTCCCTCAAACTTGCAAATTCTTGATATCATTTCAGAATGAAGGTATTTTTTACAAATTCATCTCCCTCTGAGTAGTGGAATTGTGATTAAAAAACTCAGATCATCAGCCCATCAAGTTAGGCATTGTATAAATTCACCAAGAGCTTAGATCCTCTAGTTCAGAGAAGAGTGACAACGTGTCAGATAATCCTAATTGTTTTCACACATTATATTCAAATACACATGAGCATTATGTTTCTCTTTAAGCAAAATGGAGAAGTCGAGCTCATCATAAGTGGCTACAAAATGCAGCTGAAAATGTTGCAAGTGAAAATTTCTTTAAAGGTCAGGTCACTTTGTGAAAGGCAAAATACCTAGGCAGTTCCATGCTCAGTGCCTCAACCTGCTTTCTTCTGTGCTACAGCATCCAGACCACAGGCAGTGCTGTTACCTTCCAGTCTGTCTATGTCATGTGTATTTGTTTTACAAGAACACCACTGCTAGGGGAAGGAAAATGTGACCTCCCCTTCAAAAAAACCTATCTTTGAAAGAAGTCTGCAGCATAGAGCGACATCAATATCTTGCACACAGCGTGAAGCCGAGCAGGATCGAACACTCCCACTTTGCCATCAGGCTTTTCCAAATGTCCTCTGCTATCTCTGCTCTGCTTATTTTAAGAAAAGCCTGGGAGCACTAAACTGAGCTTAGTGAGAAAGGGCCAACATATGGCTCTCTCTGCGTGGTGCCTGCTGGGAGAGCGACAAGAAAGCGGTGCAGAGGAGAGGCAGCGATCCCTGATTGCCCTGCGTGGATGTGGGGAGCACAGCAGGGGACTCCACTGGGAGGGACCAAAGGCACCCAGGGCCTCTCTGCCTTGAGGGTAGTAAATGATGGAGATGCTGAACCTGCTTTTGGGAAGCTGAATAGCAAGTTCAAAAGTGGGTAGAAATTTCCGTCCGCTGACAAGCATTTTAGCTTAAGCAGGTGAAAACTGGGAGCTTGGTTCTGTGTTGTTTCATATTAATTTTAGCTGCAAAAGGGAATGGTGCTCTATCCCAAGGCTTTGCATTTCCCTAGATTGCAGGACTAAGAAGGACAGTTGGCTTTTGGCTTGCAAACAGAGAATTCCCTCCCACTGCTTAGCAGTTAAAAGCCAGCAGTAAAAATCCATAGCTTATGATTTTGAGACATTTTTCTTGTTGCTTTCGGAAGAATCTTTCCTATTGCTTTTTACTCTGAGAATGTTTAAAAATTATCAGTGTGATATACCAGTGTAACATACCCGCATATCCATGAAAAGGTTTTTAAATGTGGCCTTTAATGAATATGAAGAGCTAGTAAATTGTCTTTCATGTGTGGACCTTGGGGGATGGCATAGCTTACTTGTGTTCACTCTGCTTACAAAGTGAAACATTTTGCCTATTTAAGGGTATTTCTAGGAAAACTGATTTACCTCCAAGAAGTGGGACATGAAAGACACTTTCACTTTACCAAATGTGTGCTCACCTTTCAGGTGGCTGTGGGGACTCTAGGAAACACAACTCTTACCCTATTTTGCATGGTAACAAACATTTATAGACACCCTCTTTTCCTGCTTTCTCCTGGAGAGCTGAGTTTAGGCTTTTTTCCGAATCTGAAAGAGAAGCTAAAAGTATCCACTGGCCTTCTGTCACCCTTCTTCTCCCATGTGTTTCAACTTTCAGAGAGTGCAGGGTGACTGTAGATGAATTGTTTTCCACAAGAGTATTTTCTAAAGCCTTTGTGTTCACCTGATTTAAGGAAAATGGGTATAGTTCAAAAACGTGGCTTCTAGCCCGACATTTTCACTTAGGGAATAAACAAAGCAGACACCTTTGAGATGCATTATGGTTTGCTTTCTTTTTCCCCTCTGCTGGGAAGCCTCTAGTATAGCCTTGCTGGTGCTCCTCCCATGGGACTAGTAATGATTGTTTTATGAATAAATACAGAATAAAATGACATTGATATGCCTGGGTAGGAATAAAAGAAGCTGTCTGAATGTAAAATATTTATATTCATCAGGAAACTGTTTATATAAGTTATTTACCAAATGTGGATGGTGAGAAACAGACTCTTTAGGTTTGGGGAAGAACAAAGAAAATTTCTGACAAGTTGTTGAAGTAAAATTCTGATAACCACTATTTTAATTTAAGTCTAAAAGTAGAAACACAAAGACCCCTCTGAAATAGGAGTTCAACTATGATTTTTAGCCTGGCAAAAATCAAAGAAATTTTTTTAAAAATAAATTCAAGATCCAGCTGATTTTATTAATCCTTTCCATCAATCTTTCAAAACAGAAAATGTCAGTTTGATACAAACAGAGCTTGACAAAGTCACCAAAAAGTGATTAGCTGACTTTGTTTAATTTAGTCAAGTTGCTCTTAGTTGACAACTCACTGCCAGTGTTGCACAGTTTTTGGCAATCCACACAGCATTCCTGTTCATGGTCTTTGGCCAACATGCAAATTAAATGATTTGAAACCCTAAAGAAACTATGGGGTGGTTTTTTGTTTGGTTTTATTTGAGTTGAACAGTTAACTGGAGTAAGCTGGAGCTGAGTACTGGAAGGGCTGGGAATCCCTGATGTCCCAAGCCTTGAGCAGATATGTTTTGGAAGAGCATTTTCCAGCAAGTGTTGCACATCTTCCAAGGGTGGTACTTGCTGTGTGGGGTCACTCTCAGAGGAAGCAGCAGGGTCCTGGAGCTTTCTGTGGCTTTCCCTTCTCTCTTTCCATCCTGTATCCTCAATACTATATTTCAAGTAGAATTTCCTGTGAGGTAAAATTTGAAAGCAGTCACCACCAGTCAATGAAATATTTTCTTTTTATCAATATCCATTTTGGAACCAAAATTTACGTCTGAAGAAAAAGTAATTTGTCCTGGCTTTTGCATTCTGTATTTCTTCAGGGTCTGAAATGAAAGTCAATATATTATTTTTATTGCAGTTGAGACACAGTAACAGAAATCAAGGCCAGAAAAACAACCTGCAAAGTTGGATGTCTACCTCTAGTTGGTGGCCTCCAGCAACTGAAGCATAGAATTTTCCTATTAATTAAATGTTTGTTTGGCTGGAGCACAGATGCTTCCAGTCTGGCACTCACAGTGGGGGCAATAGGAGCTTAGTGCCAGCCTGCTTAGCTCATCCACTGGGAGCCCCTGAAATGGTCCCAGAAATGTTCAGTGTGGCTGGTGGGGCTGTGTGTGAGACCAAGCAGAGAGATGGCCTCCAGCAACTGGAGCATAGAATTTTCCTTTTAATTAAATGTTTGTTTGGCTGGAGCACAGATGCTTCCAGTCTGGTGCTCACAGTGGGGGCAATAGGATCTTAGTGCCAGCCTGCTTAACTCATCCACTGGGAGCCCCTGAAATGGTGCCAGAAATGTTCAGTGTGGTTGGTGGGGCTGTGTGTGAGACCAAGCAGAGGGGAATGTGCTGGAGGTGTGTGAGAGCCTCCATCCCTGCCTGTGTCTGGAAGGAGCAATCAAGAAGGGAAGTCCTGCTCCAGTCCTGGGGGTTTCCCCCTCCAGGGTGATGGGCTGGGAATGATAGTGGTGCTGCTGGCACCCACAGAGGTGACCTGGCTGTCACACCTGCAGGGCTGGGCAAGGCTGGCTTTGGAGGCAGGAGAGCTTCCCTTCGCTTTTCCTGCTTTGGGACCAAGGCAGTGCTTGTGAAGGAAACTCTGGGATGGCTCCCTCTTGTCTCAGGCAGGGCTGCACCCCAGGTGCCTTTTGGGGAGTGCTGACCTGGCAGGGGTCCTGGAGCCCTCCCACCCCTGAAGAGCACATCCACATCCAAGGTCTGGATAAGCCCAGCAGAAAAGCACAACCTAAACCTAAATCCCGTGAACTGTTTCCCTCTATGGACCCTTTGCTCCTGCACTACAGCATTTGCAAGGGTAGATAGGCCTGTATGTCTTAAGGACAGAAAAAATGGTCATTGCCAGCATATTGTTTGTTGCCTGGCAATTATCTGCATAGTTCTGTGATGAAAGGCTACATTTCCAGCATTGATACCTCCCACCCTTGAAGAGCATTCATCCACATCCAAGGTCTGGATAAGCCCAGCAGAAAGGCAACCTAAACCTAAATCCCGTGAGCTGTTTCCCTCTATGGACCCTTTGCTCCTGCACTACAGCATTTGCAAGGGTAGATAGGCCTGTATGTCTTAAGGACAGAAAAAATGGTCATTGCCAGCATATTGTTTGTTGCCTGGCAATTATCTGCATAGTTCTGTGATGAAAGGCTACATTTCCAGCATTGATTCCTTTTATGACCTTGCCAGAAAGCATTTATCCCACTTTAAATTCTGGCTATCAGCTGTACATTGTAATAGTCTTGTAGAACATTGTGTTATTTTTTGCAAGCCGTTGGTAAACAGACCTGAGTTCATTACTCTGTGTATCTAAGCAGGAGCTTTACCCTGTTTAAATGTCCATTGAAATTGCCTCTTTACATCTGCATGTTTACGTAGGTGTTGCTGGCAATTGTTGCAAATTCAAAGACACTTTTTCCTAAAAGTGCAATCAGCAAACAAAATTAGAAAAACTTGACACCATAATAAATCAGAGCAACAAGAAAATTGTAAAAATCATTTGTAATGACATATTTTGTTGCTGTTCTTGTTTGTTAGATTAGATTTCTGTTAAAGGTAATTGAAGAAAAAATTGTTCTGGTTAGAGGGATAAAATACATTAAAACAAAATGAGCTTCTTGAATTCTGCTTAGGCTTTAAGACATCATATCAAGGATTGAAGAAGCATGATAGCTATTTTGTGTGGCTGACCATAAAGCAGTTGTGGTCCTGCCTTTCTGTCACTTTGCCCAGGCAAAGTCCCTTGGGTGAGGGCTGTGGCATTTGGGCAAATTGAGATCATGGGATCCATGTGCTGCTCTCCACCTCAATTCCAAGCCTCCCTGTGTGTCTTGCTCAATCATTTGGTGCCTGAGGAGCAGGTAGAAGCTGCAGGGTGCAGATGGGATCATCCTGGATCTGCAGCTCTGCCCTTGGATGCTGGCACCTGCTGTGGGATTCTGCTGGCAGTGAAGTTCAGGCTTTCCTTTTCCAGGGTTTTCCTTAAAGGAACATAAAACTGATCAGCCTTTCTTCTGGGCAGCATTTTCATGCCTCTTTCAAACACTAGCTAAATACAAATAGGTGGAATAATAATTCCTCAGAAAATAATTCTTGAACAACTACAAATACCAGTGATTTTCAAATGGGAAACTCTGAGCCTACAAGACTTTCTCCACTGGTTTCAAAACACAATACCTTTAAAAATATTATTAAATATTTCTCCTGGCTGAATATGGAAGTGACATACACTTTGTTTTATTAATTTTTAATTAGTTCATATTCTGCTATTAAACATACCTCAGAACTCCTGCTTTTAGGGAGTTTTTAATCTTCCTTTCACTCTGTCTGTCCTTCCTCACTCCCTTCCTATTCTCCCCAGCAAAGCTCAGTCATCAAGCCTGAGAGTCCAGGGCTTGTGGGAGTTTTTTAAAGAAAAATAAAAAGAAAAAAGAACAATCAAAACCCAGCCATGGATGGCAGTTCCCTCTGCAACTGGTATGGGGGGGAGAAGCAATAACATTTTTTTTAAAACATCTTTACACATCTATAGAAAAGCAGTTAGGATTTTCTTTCTCTTTTATTGTTTACTAAATCAAAGCAAATGCATCTGAGGCTTATAGTGATGATAGCAAAAATTACAAAGACCTTTCATATGCAAAAAGACATTTTTGTATGACTGAAGATCCAAAATGCATTATGCCAATCTTGTATTCAAAGACCAGCTTTGCAGGGTTTAAGTTCTATTATGTGTTTTTCTGGAGGCTTTTTGTTTCTTGGGTATTTTCTCTTTTTTCCTTCATTTTCATGAGGTTTGTATTATTAGTACTTTGTAACATTTTCACAGGGTTTTGCCTTTGAACCCTGTACATGAAATGAATGAGGACTCTGAGTTTTGCTTTATGAATCACCCTCTCTAATATGTCATCTGGCTCTGGAAATATCCCCAGAATTCAGAAGGCTATCAAACAAATCTTCATCAGCACTTTAGTGCTGGCTGCATGCTGCAGCACACAGCTTTGATATTTGAAAGATCTTTGTGTTTCACTTTTATGCATCTTGAAGGGATGTGTTATCTCCGTGTCAGGGGGATTTGGAAGAGGAGGGTGGAACACTCACAAGAACTAAAACCACAAAATATTTTTATGATTGAATACCATGCTTTTAATGGCAATTGTCAGCCTCTTCTAGTTCAAGGTTGCTGTGTTTTGCTGCTGTGAGGGGCATTATCTGTCTGTAGTGATCCATCAGCTGCTCAGGACTTTCAGAGACATAAATGCTGTCAGGTTTCCTGGACTCAGATCCATTAACCAGCTCATCCCAAAAAGTCTGACTTCTCTTTGCCCCATCTCCTGGCTGTGCTGTGGGTATGTGCCTGCCTGTTAATTACACCAGGCAGTTTCTACAGTCTGGGGTGCAATCTTGGGCCCCACAACTTTGGTAGCATCGTTTTACTACTCATTTTTCTGCCTTGGTGCCTCATTTTCATTTTTATTGAATTAAATGGCATTGTTTGCTTCCTAGAAATTATGAAACTCCCCTCTCCTGCTTCCTTGCATCTGTGAAAGTCCCCTCTCTTACCACCATGACAATAACAATTGGAGCTAAGTAGGAACAGAGAGTCAAGAATATATGGAATGAAGTTGGCATCAAGGCGCGAAGAAATAAGCAAAATCTTTAGATTTAGTCATGCCCTAAATGTCCAAAAAAGCAGCTGTTCAGACCCCTGTTCTCTCTCCTCATGCCTTCTCCTGCAGGGGAACATGTGAGCTGGGTAAGGCTTTGGGAGCTCCATCTCTTGCAATTCCAGGGGTTCTGCTCCTCACTGCGACGCCCAGGCAGGAATGGGCGCTGTGCTACCAAAGCAGACCCCAAAGAGCCTCACTGCTGCCACCAGCCAGCTCTGCCCTTGCAGGTGGGTGGCACTCCTGAGCAGGACTGTCAGCAGAGCCCCCAGAGTGCTGCTGAGGTGCTCCTGCACCAAGCGGGCAGCTGCAGCTGGCCTCCTCTGCAGCCAGGCTCGCCCCAGCTCAGCCGTGTCTCGGGTGCGCGTCCCGTTCTGTGACAGCCTCTGGGGCCACCACAGCGAGCAAGCCACAGGAAATTAATGATTTAGTCTCTCACTCATTTGCAGACACTCTGTGGCCTAAGGCAGCCAAGAGCTACTCAACTCTCAGCTACTGCAAATTACCTCGAGCAGAACGAGTTGGCTGGCTCGGAAATAAAAATGTGGTGGGTATAAGCAGCTGGGTGAGGAAATAATGACTGCAGCCACTACCCTGGGCATGTGTTAGCAAGCTGGAGAGCAGCAAATAGCCAGCATGGGGTAAAAGCCATTGATTTTGAAATGAAACTGATTCAGAAGGTTAAGGTCAGATATCCTCTTGGCACTGCCAAAAACAGCAGCTACCAAAATGGAAATTAAGAAAGATGTGTCCTGGGAGCTCTTGAGTTTACAAGTTACAGCTATATTTTAAATTGAGGGCAACAGGGATCACTCACCTATTTAGAAGTGTTTGTGACTTAACTACCAGCAGTTCCTGTGCTAAATGAGAAAGATACAATTACAAGAGCTCCTGAAGCAGTTTTTTTCTCTGGATGGCATATTTGGATACATACAAATGAGAGGTAGCCTAGGGCAGTCAAGCACCTCAGAGTCCTTTTCATAAACATTCCCAAAACTGCCCTGCAAAGCAATATCTATCTACCTTGCTGACAGATTCAGAACAAATTGAGCTATATGAGATTTAATTTTTTTAATAGACAAAAAAAATTGCACAGTCTTGCAGATGTGCCAGCCACTTGGCTTGCAGTAATCAAACATGGTGAAGGAGCTCTAAGTGTATTTCAAGTCTATAGCACATCAGTTCTGTAGCAAGTCTGCTGGAAAATGCATTCACTAGAGCAAAATGGTGCTGCTGCTAATATTAATAATAATACTTAGCACTTCAATTGCATCTCATATTTTCCAAGTGCTGTACAAATGCTAATTAATTAGGCTGTGAAGCTGAATGCCAAATAGAGAAAAATCTTGTGTCGCTACTTGTAGAACAAGTTATCTTGATTATTGCATTTTGGTGTTTTCTTTGGGGAAAAAATACAAGTAATGCAAGGAACAATTCAATTGCACACAGCACAGCAGGGACTAGGAGGGGACAACTGCCACAAAATCCAAGGATGTGCTGATCCCAAAGCTGAAATAGCCTCTTGTGGCTTCAGTGTTTGGAATGAAGGAAGATGTCTTTATTCCAGGATTAGGCTTATACTTAATTGACAGAAGTGGAGCAATATATTTTCCATTCTGCACAAAATCTGAGGGTTTTTTCCTAATTTCCCCCTAAGTTACCAGTTTTACAAGCTTTTCATCCCTTACTTAATTGACAGAAGTGGAGCAATACATTTTCCATTCTGCACAAAATCTGAGTTTGTTTTTTTTTTCCTAATTTCCCCCTAAGTTACCAGTTTTACAAGCTTTTCATCCCTTCTCAAATGTAAGATGCATCTTCAATACCCCACTACTAAAAACCCAAACAACTTTACCACTGCTTTGAGAGATATCTATGCAGCCACCTTGTGTCCGGCCAATAAATCAAGCAGTTTTTGAAACAAGAGTGAGTGTCCAAGACCATTGTCAGGCCAGAGGGACAGGGAGGCTCAGCTCACAGCCAGAGGGTGACCAGGGCAGGATGGGAGGAGAGGAAACTTAATCTGCCAAATTCCCTTCTCTGGAGACCTTGTGTTGGCTGGAGCAGGATGGCTGTACCCAGAGAGCTGGGCCACATGCTGAAAGATACAGAGGCTTCACTTCCAGCCCCTTTGCAGGTTCATATAAAATTGGTTTGCCAGTTCATATAAAATTTTTTGCACACACCTGATACTTGCTAAATGTTTGCACATAAAGCTGGCTTGCATGAATTTTTCTCAGAAATTGTTTTCTTCTGAAGAACGTGAGAGGATTTGTACAGGTGAGCTCTGAGTTAGCAGGCAGGAAGGAAAGCAAATCAGGTCCAGCATCTCCTGGGTATCAGCAAGTGCTGCAGCATTCCCTGGAGCCCAAACTGCAGTTCTGTGTGCCAGAAATGCCTTCCAATGCACACAGGCTGGGAGATCATCCATAAAAGACATCAGAGGAAAAATTACCCAGACTGAAGTTTGGAAGCTGCTTCTAAAGATGCTCCACTGACAATTTGTCTGTGTGAAAGAGCATCCTGAGATGGTTGCACAGAGTGTGTTTTCCCAGTCTCCCATACCATGTTGTCCTTTTGCACATCCACACCCTAGGGAAACTGTGTGAAGGAATCAGCTGTTTAGGAAAATATATTCACATTTGAAAGGGACTTTAAAGCTGTCATAATTCAATACAGAGAAAGAAATAAAGGTAAAATGGTAGCCCTTCGTTCTCCTTCTCTCCCAAAGTTAATGAAATATTTGTCACTGCTTGTGAAAGAAACAGACTTTTATCCTGAAAATGTCTTGAAACTGCTATACCATGTTACTGTTTGAAAAAGACAGAAATAGGCTACTGTTTTGGAATCAGCAGGTCAGGAATTTTCTTTGCCTGTACTGATTTTTATCAGTATGTATTTTTTTTTTTCAAATTTTCACTATAATTACTGTGATGAAAGAGCAGCTAATTTTTGGTTTGCCCATCAGGTCTTTGTTAAACAATTCATCTTTGGTTTGATGAAAGCAGTGTGCCTGGCTTCCTATTTTCAAATTGCCTCTTGAAATTGTCTTGTTTTCTCTATAATACGCAGAAATCACTGTTATTATATTTTTGTGTAATTTGCATATGACCATCTCCTTTCCTCTATTGAAATACAAATTCAAGGTGCTTTTATAACTTTGTTGATGGTATGTTATGATGATTATTTCTCATATAACAATCCTCAAAAATATATATACATTGATGCACTGAGTATTCTAGACTCCTTTTGAGAGGCAGGAGATTAAGGGGTATAATTGGTGGAATTAATTTTTGTAAACAAATTAACCAGCCAGTTTATTTCATTTAGTGGTTAGTAAATAATTTTGAAACTGACCATGATTTCTGCGTTGGAATAATTTGCTCATATGTAATTCCCTGAAATTATTGGCCCCAGAACTCAGACTGCCAGGAATTTGGATGTCTCCTGGATTATACAGATTAATGTACAGGGTAGGATTGCCCAAAGAAGTCTCAGGAATTGTTCTTAGCAGATCATTCAACTGTAGCCAGGGAAATAGGAGAGCAGTGATGCTTGCAATCACTGAATTATCTCAGCAAGGGTGTCTCCCCAAGCACCAGAATGTTGAGGAGGAACCCATGTACCAAATGTTTAAAACTAAAAACCAAGGGACACATGTAATGGCATGCATTTAGCAGCCCTGTTTAATTTCCTTTTTGGTTTGAAAATACCATGTTAGCAGTTGTTAAGCCCATGGTGTTGGGCACCACAGGCTGCCATAGCCCCCCAGACAGCAGTGGGTTGGGAGGATTCACAGTTCCTTTCTTCTCCTCACTGCACTCTGACAGACAATTCCTTCCATGGCAGGAAGCAAAAATGCTCCCAAATCTAAATCTAATTGAAAAGTTGTGAGAGGTGTTACAGAACCCCCCAACTCTATGCAGGGATGGGTGGTTGAGTACTAATCAATTCAGAATATATTTCTTTTAGTACCAGCACTTACTGGCAAGCAATTATTCTTTATAAGATAGACATCATCATGGATTGTGCTTCCCAAGAACAAAGGCTGGAATTCTATCTCCAAGAACAGCACAGACCAAAAGGGGCATCACATTTTCCGAGTGAAGAAGGGTGTGCTTTGATTGCACTGGTGCTGCTGGACCAATTAGGCAAAGCTGCTCATTTGCAATGAGGATTTCCAGGCAGTAACTCCATTAATGCTCCCAGGCAGCAGCTCCTGTGCCAGAGCCTTTTATTTACATGCTTGCAATGGACAGCCATAAGGTGCCCCTGCCCTCCCTGGAGCATCACTCACGTTGGTGTTAGGATCTCCTGACACACTTACCATGCATTAAAAATAATCTAATTTCTTATTGCTCAGTGCAGAGTGCAGGAGTCTACATGTAAATAGGACTCAGAGTCAGCTGTGTTTATTTACTTACTAGCAAAGAGCTGGTCTGGCTTTAATGAATGGTATGGCATCTATATATTCATGCTGAATTTGCTACAGGATTTGCTTTACTGTAGCGTTTAGGAAAAGGCAAATTAGTGAATGTTGTAGCACAACATATCCTGCTGCTAAAAATATATGCCTTGATTTACATATTCTTCTGTGTATGTATACATAAATACAGATCTATCCAGCAGATACACACACACACACACACTTTGCATTTGATGTTCTGATTGGAGCTCAATAGATAAGAGATTACCTTGGGCCCTCTCTTCTCATTCACTCTCTTCTCCTGCCTCTCTGCTTCTCTGCCCAGCTACAAGCTGGGCTAGCTCCTATTTTAGCTGAATTAAAAGTGTGCTCCTTACTCAACATTTTAAGTTCTAACTTACCTAAAAATATTTGCAAATCTTTTGCACTGGAGCTACATATAAAAATCTTTTTTCTTCCTGGATTCAGTTTTGCTCTCACTTATTTGAGGATATAGCCTGTACATCTGCACTGAAAATGTACAGTGGGAAAAGCAAAACCAAAATCTTACTCATACAATATAAATGACTTTTACATCTGAAGTAATTATGTAGTGTCGTAAGAAAACAATAATAATTTCCTGATTCTTCTTCCAAGTGATATGGGAAGCATCAGACAGTCTGAATCTGTTCTGAAAAATGCAGAAGGTGCTAATGAAGATTAAAACTGAATTAGTGGACATACCAATGCAATCGTGTTAAACAAAAGCAGCAGATATGCCAGATTATAATTGCAAACCCTGTTTTGTGGCTTGTTCTCTCATGTGGAAGCAAAAATAACCTTATTCTCCAGTCCCTTTTCAGTCATTTTTATGAATGTTGCATTTTGTCCTTTTCCCCACTGTTCAAGCCAGGTGTTCCTTTTTCCTGCAAAACAACAATACATCATTTAAGTGAAGTTCATTTTTTGAAGCTCAGCGAGTTGAGGCTTTCTCCATTTCCCTGGCCATATCCAATCAGCTACTGGAGGCACTGGCATGTGTCATAAATTTTGCTGCAAATATGGGCCAGCTGAAACATATACCAATTCAGAGATCACATCTCCTCAGCATCCCACTAGGCAGGAAAGGAAATGAAATGTGTTTGCTGTGTTCTGCTGAAGCAAGAGAACAGAGCAGGAGCTGGGAAAAAAAATCTGAATTCCTAGCAGGAAAGAAAACCTGTTTCAAAAGAAAACCTTGAGAAAAATTAACCCCCAGATCACTGCCTGCATTTTTCTCCAAGAATCTTTTCTTCAGCAGTCTCTGCCTCCTGCTTACAGTGGTTGACCAAGGCTTTCCTTTCTGTTGTCCCAGCATTGTCTGGAGAGCAGGGTGAGAGTGAATGAATGCCATTATTAATCAAGTGTTGTGATGAGTAAGAAAGTTTCCTCTCCAGCCTCATGTGTATCCCAGACTCTTCCTCTTATCTCTTCTGTGAGGTTTCTAGAGTTGCTTGTCATGGCCATGGAATGATTTTCTCCCTTTTTAAGTCTGAAGCATTAGTAATTTTCTCAGCAGTCATGCAGGCTGTCAAGGTCACAAGACTTTATCCATGTACTTGATGATGTGGCAGGCTGAATGTCACATTCCTGAATTTAAAAAATTTTTAAAAAGTAAACCACAGAGGATAAAGAACTGTTCTGTCTCAGAGGAGGTCTGGCTTTGTTGGCTCAGCCCTCTGCCTGCTCTTGGATGGCTACACCCAACCTTGAGGATGGAATTTCACATCTGGGATGTAGGATATGTATCAAATTTGGGCTCTTGGTCATTCAGTGGAAGTCAGTCCTGACCTATTTGATCTGGGACTAGGGGCTGTGGGGTCATTCTGCAGTGATTCCTGGTTTCTATATTATTCCATGTTTTCCTGACATCTCTCACTCCTTTTTGAGAAGCAGAGGTCAGGGCAAAGACACTTGTCTGAATGACAGTTTTCTCTTATTCTTGGGGATTAAATGTTCTCCCAAGACTACTCTCTGGTCTGTACTATGGGGGAATGAACCCTGAATGATCTGAGCAAATAAAGGCACTACTAAATCCCTTAAAATCAGTATGGGATACAGGGGAGTCTGTTCCTTATGTATTTACATCAAGGAAATTCTATGAATGCCATGAATTTTGTGCAAACCATTACATGCTCTCATGCAGTATGTAGCAAAAGGGCAGGGAAGCAGGGGGGAACAGAGCTTAAAAGGATTTAGCAATGCTTGGTCACTCTCTGGATTACTTACTTTTGTTTGCTTCAGGCTTTTTCTCCTAACTGTGCATCAAGGCTATGTATTGACTTTGCTGAATTATTGAAGGGAGTTGCAAATGATGCATGAAATGAAAAATCCTTCTTCACCCTCTGCACAAATAGCCAACAGACAATTCTGTGCAATCACTGCTGAGCTGCACCATGATATCAGGTGTACCTAGATATCCACAAGAATTGTTGGAATTGATAATAATGAGAGCTTCTGTTCTTAATGTTTCCCTTACTCCTTTCAACTCTCAGCCTCAGAAGAAATGTTACATTCTGCCAGGGCAGTTGTCATCACTGAAAGCACTTGCACCCACTATAACCTTGTGTTTGTATAACTGAGACCAAGTCAAAGAAAATAGCCATCCTTCTGGTGTACTTGTAGGAATCAGTCCCTTCATCTTCTCTCAAATTTATGAGCTGTTAAAGGGAATCTCAATTTTGAAAATCTACATTTCCACAGAGCTCCAAAAAGTCACAGCAGATGTTGAATTAAGCAGTGCACTCAGATGGCAACCAGATCTGGAATTACAAGAGTTTGTCAGCAACTATGTGCTTCTTGTTTAAGTGGTGGTAATTTTAGCAAACCATCCCTTACTCAGAGGCCCCCAACTCAAAGCAATATATTTGCTTGACATAATTTGAAAATCTTCTGCAAATATATGTTATAAGAGTAAGTGATAATGTTAGGGTTTGGAGTTTCATCGTGATTGTGCTGCACAGCTGCTAACACCAGCCTCTTTAGAATTTATGTGCTCATCTAGGTTTTTCAGGAAAATTTAATTTGAGGAAGTTGTGTTTATCAACTTCCTGGCTTACTGTCAACAGCATGCTGCTTTCTTTTTAATATGAGGTGCTAATTATGTTTTTCTCAGACTTCAACATAAATGAAATGTATTTGGCAGTTGTCAACAGCTTTGCAGAGTATGATAACACCATCACACAAACTTTGAGGTTCCCTGAGCATGGGTTTATGCTTCTGAGCTGTCCATCTTGCAATTATATTTCACACAGTGGGACAAGACCACCTGACCTGTTTTGCAGATGTTTTGGAGAGCACAGAAACTGTCAGGAGGTATAATAGTACTGAACACTAGAAATGGCTGTTCTTGGTGAAGAAGGAGCACAACAGAGCTGCTCTTTAGTGAAAATCTCAACAGCATTAGCAGAGCTTGAATCAAATTAAGCAGGAGTGCACCTGTTAAATTCCTGCTTCTGCAACTGAGGTCTAGGCAAGAGTAAGCCATTGACAAGTTGGGGGGCTCCCTCTTTTTTCCAAGAACATACAATGATCTGTGTGCTACCAGTCCCCACACCACAAAAATTAACACTTGGTCTGCAGTGGAAGGAGTTCACAGAAAACTTTCTGAAAGAAGTCTGATCTCCAGACCCTCCTCTCCTCTGAACCTCCTCTGGGCACAGTGGAGGAGGCAGATGACCCCAGAATCCCTCTTCCCTTTGCCTACACAGCTCTGGCAGTGAGGTGTTGGGTTGATCCCACTGGGAGATCCTCTCAGACATGAGCTGCTGAAGTAACTGTTGGAGCTCTTCGCTTAGGGTTTATTAAAGAAATACTTAGCTTAAATTTCCACAGCAGAAGGATGCAGTTACAGGACATAAAGGAAGGAATTGATAAAGGCTTGATGCAGTTTGGCTATCAGAAGGATGGAAGCAACCATTTTTCACAGGCCATCATATTAGGGCCAGAATCACATTAGTGCAGGGCCATCCTGCCATTTCCTTTGATGCTGACAGTCTCAATAGTTGTGTTCAGAAGCTAAATGACCTGTGCACTGCTGTGCATGAGCAAGGATGATGAGGTATTGATTGCATTTTAGTCAGCACGAGGCGAGTGAAAGGGATCAGTCTATTTCTATTGTCTGTTTACCACCACAGATGGAGCAAGACACAAAAAAAGGGTGGGAAACCTTTGTTTTGAT
Source organism: Passer montanus (assembly GCF_014805655.1). Taxonomy (NCBI): domain Eukaryota; kingdom Metazoa; phylum Chordata; class Aves; order Passeriformes; family Passeridae; genus Passer; species Passer montanus. The sequence goes on from NW_024366937.1 coordinate 147,067, forward strand.
CAGAGGAGGTAATTTCACTGAAGCCTCCATAGCCTTTGCAAACATGCCACTGATATCAAAACTGGAGGATGGGCCAGAAAGGTGATGTAGGAAGACACATTTTGAAATTATTAAGTCTATTTGGGATTAAAAGATTTCTAGAGTTTCTTTAATTTTGGTTATCCTTTATATTCTTAGAAATCAAATCTTCTTTCAATTATATTGCACTTAGGCCTAATGCTCTTAAACAAAACTTCCACTCAGCTTATTTTTAGAAAATCTTTAAATGGGAGAGGCTTTTTAACATTTTTTTTATGTGAAGTCAGTTTTCTAATAATAAGTTTTGCAAAATAAGTTTTATACCTTCCATGCTGATATAGCTATCATCTTTTTTCCACATCATAATTAAAAGGCACTTTTTGGGCATTTCTGCCTTTTCTTTTCCCGTTAAATACCGCTTTAGAAAAAGTACTGAAACTTGCACTTTTCCTCCTTCTCCTGCTGTGCCACCACCCCTGTTGCAGGGCTGGTGTGTTTCTCTTCAGCACTGCTGCTTCGTGACTGTTCCCTTCCAAGCAAGATGCAGCTTGCTGGCAGAAGCAGCTCTGGGTCTGTATGTGATGGTGAGAGATCATTTACAAGCTCCCCTCCCTCTGTACAGCGTCTTTCACTGAGCTGCTTGTGTTCACCAGTTGCTCTCTTGAGGATACACAGGAGTGTATCACCCCTGGGGACTCCTAAAATGCTAGCCACGCAACAAGGAGAACATCTTTTTGCTTCCCTCAGGAGCCACTAACCACGCACAGGCAGAGGAAATGCACACATATTTCTTCGGACTGCAAGGAAAGAAAGATAATTCAGGTCCCCAGAGAGATTTGGGATATGAAAACGTGTCCTTTCTCCCTACCCAAATGAAAGCAAATTGACTTCTCTAGTCAGTTTGATTTAGGTCAGCGTGCCAAGCACTACAAGTGTGGCTCTTAAGAGGGGCAGATTCCTCAGCAATGAAGATGTCCACTGTAATTGTTCTTGCTGGTATCCACTGACTTGTCCCTCATGATTTCAGACCATGACATCATCTACTGCAATTTCCATCACTTCTCTTCTTGTGAGCACAGTAGCTGATACTTTTCCTCCTGCTTTCTCTGAAAGTATATTTATTATTTGTTCAGGTGAATAATATTTTCTATGTTTGAATCAGGGAAAGGTTCTCTCAATCTTTCCTCTATCACACTGGCTGCACGGTTGCTCTTGGTCTCCCAAAACCATCCCTGAGTCCAGGCACAGTCCAGGAACTGAGGGTTTGGCAGATGCCAGCTCTCCAGCTGTGCAGGTGGATGAAATGAACTCCCTGGCTGCTCTGGGTGCAGCTGTAGTAACTTTCCTGCTGGCACTTTTGTGTCCTTGCTGGTACCCTGCCATGGCAGAAACAGGAAAGCTGCTCTTGAGGGCACAATATAAGAGTCAAAAGATAAGAGAGGACATGGGAAATCACTTGCTCAGTGTTTATTTGAAGTCAAAGAATACCTGGAACTCCTCTCTTCTGGAGAGAAAGACATTTTATTAGTGAAAATTTATGTCTTCATCCATGAAGCCTTGAAAACAGCATGTTGAGGGTAATTTGCTGCTAGTGGAACATTTTTTAAAAAGTAGTACATTTAAAAAACCAGGCCTGAAAGCTGGGAAAGTCTCCAGGATGGCATGAGGAAGGAAATTTGGGTTCAGCCAGCAGAGTTTGGGGAATCCTCCACAGCAACATCAGAAGTCACTGACAAGTATTCCAGGTGCTTTCTGCATGCTTAGTTGTGAGCACAGAAACACCAGAGCAGAGCAAGGGAAGGCCAGCCCAGCCCTCAAACCCAAAGTGAAGGAGAACCCAGGCTCTGGTGACCCTTGCAGACCTTGGGAAGGACACAGGGCTGCCAGCTCTGGCCTTTCCTTTTTCTCTGCCCTCTGCCAGGCTGGCCACTGGTTGCACCACACTCCCCAACAGCCCACTCTGACATTTTTTCTCAGCTTAAAAATTGCTTGTATGATCTTTATGTGCAGAAAATTTTGGCACAGCTATATTCAGCCCCTGCCAAAATGTGTGCCTTGTTCATCTCTTTGTTTTTCTCAACATAATCACTGTAATTTAATTTTCCACAATTAAAAAGAAAGGAAAAAAAAAACCCACTCAGACTTTAAATACTCTGATTTTTTTTCCAATACATGAACAGCCTAGAGTAAACCTCCAATATGCCACTTTTACCACAGTATTTATACTCTTGAAATCACTTGCCATTTCTTCCTGTAAAAATTAATTTAATCTAATTTCTAGGAAAATTGTTAATTTGTTTTAGTTAATTCAGTCCTCTTCAGAGTTTAATTTTTCCACTTTATTTATGTGTCTTACAGTCTCTACATCCAACTTCACAATTGCTTCAAAGCTATGACTCACATTTATGTCATAAGATACAGAATGGAGAGAAACTTGTGAGTGTCATTTACTTTGACTCAAGATCTGATTCTCAGTGTCAAAAGTGCAGCAGAATCTGTCATTTCTGTTCAAGACATGAGAAATATTAATAAACTAAATAAAGGAGACCACACTGGAAAATACGACTTCCAAAAAAAATCAAAATGAAAAGCTGAAACAGTCCATGAAAATGAAAGGAAAGAATCCTGAATTTTTTATCAGAGCTCTGTTTGGTCTGTATATTTGAATGTATTTGTCATGCCTTATTATACACAAAGAACAAACATAAATCAGGTGATTTTTATTATTTTTTTCAGATTAAGGGAAGAAACAAACAAAAAAAGAAGACATAAACAGCTCATTTTTTCTTTATTACTGTGTAGTTTTTGACTTTGATGGAGTGACTTCAAAGACTTTACATTTTTTCCAGCACGAGAGTAACATGAGGCTCAAATTCGTCACATACAAAAGAGCTCTGGTTGAGTCACAAAAACATTTTCCATCTTGAACTTTTTACTTTGTAGAAGAAAACCTCAAGTTTCTTCCCCTAAAACTCGTCATGAATTTCAATATTTTTCATTTACAATAAAGAAAAATCCATGTGCAAAATCTAATGGAGGTCAAAGGATGGGAATTCTGTAGGAAGGTTAAAGTGAGAAAAGCAATCAGATAATTGTAGCAAATCCTCTTAGAAATGAAAAATTAAGATTTCTATCTCAGATTTGGGGGGGTTGTGTTTTTTTTCAAAAGAATCTCTGAGGGAAAAACTGCCTCAGTCTCAGTAGTTGGGTTCTGGACTGAGCATTACCGAGCTGTTCCCAGAAGTCCTCACTGCATCAATTTTGCTTTGGAGTCAAATCACTCAGTCACACAATTTGCTACTTTTCAGATTAAAATGGTTCTGCTGAGATGCCCATCTTCTTTTCTGAAAAGTCATTTGGTTTCCTTTCATAAGCATAGTACTGGGATTTTGCAGTGGTGATTGTCATTGGATTTTCTGTGAGGTTTTTTGATTAGGAAAGACAAACTGCACCAGTTCTGACTTCTACTTAAGTCTGCTCACTGCTTAAAATAACTTACTATGCAAACCTGAACTTACATTAGAGACAAAGACAAAAGCAGTACGACACCATAATGTTAACCAGAGTTTCTATGACCTGTACATAGTGATAAATGTTCTTAAATGCAATTGACTATTTTGCAGAGAACAATTTTTACAAATTTGCCTTTATTCAGTCAGCAATTAAAGCAAAAGAGGTGGTTTCAGCACTGACATGGTTTATTAACTACCCATCTAATTCTGTGTTTTGAAGACTGGGTGGTCTTGAAAAAGGCATAAATTGTGATTCTACATCTGGCCTTGAAGGTGAGGGGAAGGAGAGTAAGCTTTGGCTAATTCTGTTAGTATAACTCTGTAAAACAATTATTCAAGTGAAGTGTTTTTATTAAGAATGGGCCACCTTAGTGTTCAGGCTCCAGATTCATGTTTGATACTCTTTGAAGTCAATAACAGAAATTTCCTGTTGGACTGAGTATTACTGTCACTGGGGTTTTTTGGTTTTGCTTGGAAGGGAGGGGCAGGCTCTGAACAAGCAGAATAAGGAGGAAAACATATCAAGCACCTGATAAATGTCTCTTGTTTGCACAAATTTCTAGAAAGAGGCCAACTTGCAAGCAGGGAGGGGGTAAATTATTTATGGCACTCTGTTTCTGCAGATGCAAAACAGAGCTGAATTCTTGTATAAAGGGTGAATGTGGATTATGGGACAGCAGGCAGATAGAAAAACCAGCCCATAGGATACCTAGACTCTGCCATAAAGAAATTCCAATCCAATCCATCCAATTTTGACTTCAAAATGTTCTTACCCTAGACTGGGTCTGTCAGACCTAGTGCAGAATCTGAAGTTTCAGCAGGATGTATGGCACCATTGAGCAGCACTTGTTCACTGAGGAAGATTGGCACTTGAGTGTGGTGACAGCTCTTTATAAATTGCAGTGGTGGGTGGCAGAGAACTCCATAGGAAAATTAAGAGTTTTTATTTTTAGGAAGGTGGAATAGCAGCGTGCTAAGAGAAAAATCACGAAGCAAACAGAAATGGGCTGGAAGAATACAGGAGATAAACAAGCCATGGAGGACAAGTGGGTAAAATTAGAAAACCACAGCAGCATTTCTGACTCAGGTGTGAATCCAGAAATGTATGATTCTAACTGGTTTTTATCTATCCAGGAGAACTAGAAAGACTAAATAGATTTGCTAAAGGAAAGAAAAATCAAACTTCTGTCACTGGAAACCCTTTAAATCTCAGCATGTTTGGGTTTCTGATGCTTTCTGGCAGGCAGAGCATGACTGGGACTTATGGCTGCCAACTCTACATCTGAGCCTTAACAGCATTTCCTCATTAAATCTGAGAAATGGCCAGGCATGAGGAGGTGATGGGAAAGGCTAGATCTCAGGGCACCAAGGCAGATTTGTATAGGAAATCCCACCCCAAAGAAGCAGCTTTCTGTAGGAAAAACCTGCCCCCATAACAAGTTTTTGTGCCTGGGTGCAGCCAGTCATGTCCCAGTGTGGTTATTCTCCTGTCTCCTCCTCTTTCCATTTTGCAAAGTACAATGATGCCAAAACAATGTACAGGTGAGTCAGAAATAAAGAACAAAAAAAGGACTGAAATACCTCCCAGACCACAAGATGTGTGCATTTATCATAAGCATGTCACCAGGCAGACCCCCCTTTCACCCCAGAAGAGGGGCTGTCCTACATTTCTCTCTGCCACAGCTCTCTTGTGCCACCTTGGCTTGTCGGGAGCACCCAGCCCCTGGGAGGTTTCCCTTGGGTGTGCTCAGGGGAGGAGCTGCAGACCTCAGTCTTGTGTAAAGGTTACTGTCATTGTGGTGTCTTTGGGCTGTAAGAGGATCATTAGCACCCCAGCGATCCTAAATGTTTATCGTTCTCATTTCCATTGATTTCCTAAGCCTGGGTTGCCCTGGAACTGGAGCATAATGTGTCTCCGAGGAGCTGGATACACAGTTTTTCCTTCTGGCACCAGGCAAGAGGTAATGCTTGGTCAGTGAGAACTGCTGGAGGAAAGGTGGCTATGATGCTTTCTTGTTCTGTGAAAGTGTTCCTTTTCAACTCTGTCAAAACAGCTTCAATGAGAATGGTGGGAACTTTTCCTCCATTTCTCACAGATGCAAAATATCCCCTGCACTGCTGATTCCTCATAGCTCTGTAACTTTCTCATTACCTCTTAGCAGAGTTCTTGCCAAATGTGTAAATCAAAAGTGTATCATGGCAGCTTTTAAGTGCTCTGGAACTTTCTGTTTTCAGCCTTTTTTCTTTCTTACCCTCTTTCTTTCACTGCACCTTTCTAAGTGCAGCTCACTGATATATGCCCATCAATGGCTTTTGTCTTTTACAGAAAGCATTAAGATTCCATGGGAACCATAAAAATTAAATAATGGTTTTATAAATTCTCAAAGACAGGGAAAAACATCAGAAACTCATAAAAGTTAGTAGCTTGGAAATAGGTGAAACAGGAATTTCCAGTCTGAGTTCTTTTGGCTTTGGGGAAAGGTCATTTGGAAGGATTCCTTAAAATAGAAAAACCAGTTAAACAGAGATATATGTGTTTTCCAGTTGAGGTATTTATATGAGATTTTACTCAAAAATCTTGATGTCGTCTGCTTTCCTCTCCACCTTTACACTTTCTTTTCTTCTACCTGTGGAAACTGCTGGACTTCATTTGCCACATGGAGAGGAATCTTTGTCTTCCCTAAAAATTTAACAACAGTTTGTGAAGAGACTCATTTTTGGCTTTTGTTAGATGATACAATATTAACCTCACTGGAAAGTTTTGGCCAACCAACCTCCTTATTTCTTTGGATTCATATTGGTCTCGACTATGAAGTCAGGAAGGTGTCTTCAGAAGGCTTCATCTTGCCTAATATATTAGGGAAAATGGACATTTGGATAAACTTTCCCAGCTTAATGTAGGTAAGACAGCAAAGAATGGTATCAGAAAAGACAGCTGACTTTGCTAAATTGCTCCAGAGCAGATTTTACATTCTAAGTACAGTAAGTGAACATATAGAATGGTTAGAGGTTAGGAAATAAAACCTTGTATAATAATACCACAATTTATTCCCTGAAATTGTTTGTATGGATTTGATTTAGAGGTATTTACTAGTTTAAAACCTTCTGAAATGGGGGAATACCTTTGAAATCAGTGTTTTAATTTTCTGTGCTTTCTTCTGAATGTTTTTTATTTAATAAACTACATTTGTAACAACATTAGTGAGTTTAACTTGTAAGCCCAAATACTTACTTTAGTCAGACAAATAAACTAACCTCCAACCAGAAATAGCCTATTATGTCTGAGAGGATTTTCTCCTGTTAATTGAAAATGAACTGGAACTAAGCTAAATTGCTTGAATGTTTAATCTTTCCTTGCTACAGTAGGGTTACTAGCAGGTGCACACACAGGCACATTTCTAAACAGAAATAACAAGCTATTTAGTGTTTCAGCCCTGGCAAGTGCTGAGAAGGGCAGTGACCTGTAATACCAGGAAGCGTATGAGCATTTCCAAGTCTCAAGCATTTCTGCTAGAAGACAGCTTCACAAATCTTACATTTGTTTGTAGCTGAGGGAAATATTAAAGAAACATCTCACAGGAAATATTAAAGAAACATCTCACATTAATTTCCTTTGTCATTAATGTAGAGAGAATTTAATCTCCAGAATATGGAACTAGCAGGAAAAGCAGGAAAATACAGAGGTTGTTTTAAGGATCAAGCAGCAGGATAGATTGGATCCCCTGTCCTGAGGGAAAATTGCAGCAGTTGCAGCTCCTGTTCTGTAGGCATGGGCTCCCTGTACCCTCATGGATATGCAGCATGTTCAGGCTGGTCCTGCAGATAATTTATGTGGGGCAATTCCTGTAGGTGTAGCTGAGGGAAATGTTAAAGAAACATCTCACAGGAAAACTGATTTCCTTTGTCATTAATGTAGAGAGAATTTAATCTCCAGAATATGGAACTAGCAGGAAAAGCAGGAAAATACAGAGGTTGTTTTAAGGATCAAGCAGCAGGATAGATTGGATCCCCTGTCCTGAGGGAAAATTGCAGCAGTTGCAGCTCCTGTTCTGTAGGCATGGGCTCCCTGTACCCTCATGGATATGCAGCATGTTCAGGCTGGTCCTGCAGATAATTTATGTGGGGCAATTCCTGTAGGAGGCTGAAAGTGGGGAATTGCCCTGTGTCCTGAGGGAACCTCTCAGCCCAGAGAAGGTAGGAGAGGTGTTTCAGAGGAGGAAAGGTTTGTCTGGCAGGTGGATGGTGACTAACCCCTGCTCTCAGGAGCTGTGTCCTGCAGAAGATGCTGCCCAGTGAGGAGGAGAGCTGGGGAGGAGCAGATGCCTCCATCTCAGTGAGGAAGGACATACACATCCCCTGGACACGTTAACTAAAATCAACACTGCACTTACCCAGATATGAGACAGCAGATCTTTAAACATTCTCTGAAAAACCCACCAAACACACCTCCTAGTCTCCTCATTATTTTCACTGACAGGCAGTTCCTCCTGTCTTGCAGCACTCCTCAGCCCCTTTTTAACATTCCCTTTTCTATCCTTTAGATACAGGTGCTGTTTTGCTCCACTGCCACAATTAAAATTGCCTAGACAGAGGCAGTACAAAGGTGCTCTTTGCTCTCTTGTTCCTCAAAGCATGGAGATCAAGAACTGGATCCCCAGCCCACTGACATCAATGGGAGCCCTTCCATTCACCTCATGAAGTCTGTGCCAGGTCAAGGAGGAACACAGATGAGAGAAGGCAATTTGGCTGTCACATTTTCCTTTCATCAAGAGCTTTACACAGACAAACTCTTTTTAATGCAACTTCTGCTGCTGAGTTGGAGATTTTTGTCCCTGTGAAGTGAATTTCCACTAATAACTACAGAGGTTTTCAGGATGGGTCTGAGAATGGAGCAAAGAACTAGAGTTATGTGGGACATCTGAGGTAATGGATATTTTCATTACTTTTTTTCTCCATTTGTCATCTAAACTGGAGGGAGACAAGTAACACCAGTTTGGAGAACAGCAGGTGGAAAATGAAGGCAGAGTTAACAGGGTGATTTAGCTCCAGGCAGCATCCCTGCACCCTGGCACACAGCAATGGGGCTGAAGTGGTGGCAGAGGGCTGAGGGATGGCATTCAGGTGGCAGCTAAAGCACCAGTGCCACTGTGGACACAAAGGCAGCCAGAGCACAGGGAAATGAGCATCATTTTAGTGGCCTGGATGGGACAGGAGAAAGGATCCAGCTTTCAGTCCCCAGTCTAGATGGGATGTGTAGAAATGGCTGCACTCATCACAACTGCTTCATTCCTGGCCTCCCTGGGGTGCCAGGAAGGAAGAGATCATCCTGGCAGAAAGAGAACTTAGCAGAGCTGGGGACTTTGGGTAAGTGTGTAGATATGATCTACAGTTTGTGGTGATTGGGAGTGGGGCTGAGCCCCATCCCCAATGGGTGCAGCTGTGCAGGACAGGTGAATGACATTGAAGGTAACGAGCCATGGAGTGCCCAGGGGCACTGAGCAACCACCAAAGGGGGCAGAGGGCACACAGGGGCAGGGCATCAACAGGAGGGGATAAAAGCTTGGGCTAAAGGGCAAGAAGGGCTGGTGCCTGAAGCCTTCTGAAGAGGTAAGGTTGTCCTCTGTGCGGGTTAAATCTTTCTGAAATTGTGTGGTGATACTCTGTGCATTGTGACTGTCTCAGCTGTGGCCTATGCTGTGAGTGGCTGTAGCATTTTCACTTAGAAGATATTTAAAATAATATTTAAATAAACATATTTATTTAAAATATAACATGGCATCTTTAAAAATTATGGATTTCTCTTCCTCTGTGCAGGTTAAATCTTTCTGAAATTGTGTGGTGGTACTCTGTGCATTGTGACTGTCTCAGCTGTGGCCTATGCTGTGAGTGGCTGTAGCATTTTCACTTAGAAGATATTTAAAATAATATTTAAATAAACATATTTATTTAAAATATAACATGGCATCTTTAAAAATTATGGATTTCTCTTTAAATATAAAAAAAATTCAAAGTAATGGATTTGTATTTTCTTCATTGGAACAGGAGCCAAAATGTGGTTCTAAGGGCATGACTCTGGAGCTATCAGCTTTCTAAAGAGGAAATGTACTGAGTCACAGGTAAGATAAAAAAAATGATGATTTGTTTCCTTCCTTTAAATGCATATCAGCACGGCAATGGTTGGAAATTCAGGTGAAAGGCTCGCTTTAAATAAACTTTCTGCCTTCTTCTAGTAGCAACTCAAATATCTTAACATTTGGAATGTCATATAGAAGTCAACTTTATTTTGACAAGGCCATGTCCCTGGGATGCTTGGGATCATGGTCAGCCTGTAACAGCTTAATGCATTGTCAGAGAGGTGTGTGAGTGGTGGCCAGAGAGCCATCTGCTCCCTGGGATGACCTCCAGAGCCAGTGGCATGGAGAAAGAAGGCTGGGCACACTTCCCACACACCAGCCTGGCCAAAGCCAGGGATGAAAGTGGAGGTCTTTTCTTTTTTATGGATGGGCGGCGGGGGGGGGGGGGTGTTTACTGAGTGTGCCTGACAACAAAACCATGGATATTTAACTCCATCAGGTTATTGTCTCAGTGAAGGTAAGAGCTAATTTACACCACTAAGACATCCAGTGAGTCTATCAAAGTTCAGAAAATTTCTTTGAAAAATTCTAGGGTCTAAGAGAAAAACAAAAATAAAATATAAAGTTAATATAGAGAGAAATTAATAAGCTGTACTTAGCCCTTTATAGCTTAACTTTCAAAAATTATGCCTTGCTGTAGGTCTACTGTAAGTTACATGTTCTGCCTGTCAAAAATCCTTGGAAACTGCCTAAATGTTGGATGCTGGGCCCTACTGCCCACTGGACAGCAGGGAGTGGTACCCAGCCCAGAGGCTGTGGAACAGGACACAGGTTGGGGCTGCAGCAACAGGTTTTTCTATGCTCTGTTGCCCCCAAATCCCATGAAATACTGAATGTGTCCACATGGCTACTCAAGTACACCAGAAGCTAATGGAAAGATATTATTATGTATTCTCTCTCTCTCTCTCATTTTCTATGCCAACAATGGTTGCTTCTTTGTCAAGTTATTGTTGGCAGAGCACTTTTTTTTTTTTAAACCTTAGACTAGAAAACAATAATAGTGCTTGATGGCACCTCAAATTTGAAAGCTCATCTTTTTTTTTCTGGAAGCCAGCATTGTGTTAAATCCACAATTTGCAAGTTCTTTTTTTTGTTGTTGTTGTAATATCTGAGTTTTTTAGCTCACAGTCCCAACTCATAATTGCACCAGCCTCCATTGCTGATAGGCTGAAGATAACGAAGCCTCAGTTTGGCAGGTTGTCACTAAACAAAATATCTGTTTAGCAAGCCATCAGAATTTGTGGATGAGAGGAAGCAGATGTATCATTAAGCACTAAATGGGAATATCATTTACAGTAGATGTCATGTTTCATTTTGATAAACTGCAAAAAACCCACGTGGAAGATGCAGCCCTGTGTATCTACTGCTGAAAGCAGTGTTTTGAAAGGTAACATTATGATACTCTGCTGCCAAAGCTAAGATTTATTAGAGAGTATGATATATGGCCCAAGCATTACCATAAAAGATAATGAAATGTGATCTGATATGTGAGCTGGTATCCCATATAAAACACTCAGAGAAAAGAAGCTATAACAAATACAATGTACAATTTCACTTTGTAGAAAAGGCACACATGGAGTGCAGGGGCTTGACTGGGACTATCCAATTGTCATCAGCTCTTTGTGGACTTTGGGATGCTGTAGCCCAATCTTCCTTCATAAATGCTGACTGTCCTTGCAGCTGAAGAACATCGTTACTGTCATTTTTCATAGCCTGTAATGATCAAATACACATTAATGTAAATAAGAAGAGACAGTGAAACATTCTTGAAGTGGTTCTGTCATTGGGGAAAAAAAATCCTTTTACTTACCTCTCCTAGTCCTGTCACTGTCTCTTGAGTGACAATTTACTGTTTTTAATGCATGGATCTCTTTCACCTTTCCCTCATTTTGAATGTTTTCTCTCCTTCCAATTTCATCTTATTTCTAATGCCAGTCTGCATAGGATGCTCATCTTCTAAATCACAAGTTAGTTTAAAGGATGTACTTGGAAATGACATGCTTCTTCCAATTCCTCTTTCTGCAGTCAGTTTTGTTAAGACTCTGGTTCAGATTTACCCAAAATATTTCTCAACAACTATATTTTTCTTTCTCTTCCTCGAATCCTTGTCTAGATATTATAACTTACTATGCCTTTTCTTCGGGTATTTACACTGCTCCCCTTATTATCCATTTGAAAGATGTAATATGTATGAAGCAAGTGCAAATCATACTACATTACCATCATAATGAATAGTAAAGCTCCTTCTGCAGTGGCTGATGATCGGCTGCTGGAAAGGCAGAGAAAGACACCACTAAAGCGTGGTACAGGGATGGGTTATGGTTTGCTAGTGTCATTTTGTGTGAATCATCTATCCCATTTGCTACGCCATTGAAATGGGATGAATACAAGCAAGAGCACTGAGGCTCTTCTGAAACATTAGAATGATAGTCATTATTAAGACCAGAGCAAATATTTATGATTTGCCATTGTAACTCTGGAAAAAGCAAAGATTTATATCAGCATACCAAGTACCAGCGAGTTGTTACTTTAGGGAAGAGGCCGTACTCTCCATCTGCTGTAATATAGCAGTGCAGTGTCAGAAAGCAAAGTGCCAGGCATGGAGGCAGGAGACTGCCTCTTCTCATATTATGCAAAGGGGACTCCAGGAGGAAAACAAGGGCATTGAAATGAGGTAGTTTTTGCCCACCAGAACTGGATTTTTTTATGGAAGACTATTAGGAGAGTGAGGGGAAGTGACATCAGTACATACAGCTGTGTAGTATGGTAGGTTTCCAGATGGGTCACATCTTCTCAAAAGGGAATCAGCCTTGAGGAGTAAAGGCACTGGTCAGTGAAACCACTGTACCATCACAACCTCCTGGGGTGGTGAGTGTCATCTGAAGCTGTTGGGGCTCACCAAACCTGCCTTTGGAGCTGAGAGAGGGACTTGCTGTGCTGATGCTGCTGCCACACAGCAGAGGCTGGGCACAGGAGTGGATGCTGGCTCATTGCTGCCCTGAACTGCTCCTGCAAGCCAGCCACAGCCCCTGACTGGCAACTCCTGTGTATGAAAACAGAAAATGCTGATTCTTTTCAATGCCTAGTGGCCCTAGCTGATAGAAACTGCTGCCACAGTGACACAGAAGACAGTGGTGAGGACAACCATGGTTGTTATGGATGTTTCATGCATGCAGAATGAGAGAGATGGTTCACTTTTACTCCTTATGTCAAAAACTGCCCGGTCCAGCCTGTGAGCCAACCTCCTTTGTGCTCTCAATCCTCTCTGAAGCTCCCAGCACAATTAATGATAAATGAACAGCTATCGAATTGATTTCATGAAAGCAATCAGAGATCAATAGCAATACAGTGCAAGTGTTAAACAGTTAACTGCATGTGACTAATTGTGCTCAAAAGATAGGGTGGTTTTGTTCTGCTGACATTTATAAATGGCTAAGCCTTCATTTTCATAGTTTATGATGTCAGATGAATCCTTTGGGAAAGTATTTTCCTTCCCAATGATGTCTATAATTCTGTGCTGAGTGCAATTTAACAACAATTGTAGTGCTTTAAAGCATACAGTAGGCTCACTTATTTCTATATCCAACAACTTGACATTTAAGATAATTTGTTAACTGTAGGAAAAATATATAAACAATGTAATTTTCTTGTAAACAGTTGCCATGTACGACAAGCAGTATAATTGGTAACCTCTGTTGAAAGCACGAACAATGAGAGAGACTTGTGAATGTGGGTGTACAAAATGAAAAGCACTACCTTAGGCTGCCTCTGCACTGGGTCTGCTCAGCTGGAAAACTAAAACAAGCTACAAAGCCTGCTGCTGGAAAAGGTGGTTTTTAGAGAGGAAAAAAGAATCCCACATTTTTCCCAAGGCTGGTTTGTACTCCTTCTGCCAGGATGTGGCTGAAGCTGGTGAGCCTGTTGGGCACGTGGTCATGGCAGCAGTGCTGGGGTTCTATTTGGGACTCAGATCTCTACTTCCATGGGAAATGTGGGTGCAAAACAGCCATTTCTGAATATCAAAACGACTCTGTGCACTACAGTTGGTCAGTGCCAGAACCCTGCTGGTTTCACAGTGATGGAGGCAGAGCTTGGGTTTTTCTTCCCAGGATATCAGCATGGAGTACCCTTAGTTAAGTTTTCAGCAGCTCAGTCTGGCTTTTGTGTGCATTTGTGCTGTTGGAGGAGAAAGAACCCCCTTATTTCTGGTGATCAAATGTGCTAGGATAAAACCCTATGCATCTTAGTGGAGCTGTTCTCACAAGCGTGCTGAGATCTGTGCTGCACTGGACCCCAACTCACAAAATCTTTGGTCAATAAAGAGAAAATATGCAATCACTAAAAGCAACACATTCAAAGAATTTGCTTAGAGATGTACAGTGATAGGATTCTTCCTTAGCAAGAGTTTGGAGGATAAATCATAGTTTAAAAAATTGCTGGATGCTTCATAAGCACATATTCATTAACTCACTGCAATCATTAGAGCTCTGTGGGCTCTGGTTCCTCAGTAAGCTGCTGAGAGGGGAGAAAGAGGATTTATTCCTGGAGGCACATTGTTCTGAGCACATCCTTCATCTGGCCAGTGAAAAGATTCATTTTCCTCTCCTATTCACTCTGCTTTCTTGCAGGAGTGCCTTTTGTGGCACACCTCTCTGTGCAGAGCCAGGCTTCTCCTGTGCCATAACTAGGCTGCCAAAAGCCTTCCCCATCCACGTGCCCTCCCTTATTACAGCAGCTCCCCTTTGTGGATGCTATTGTCCTCTTTGCTTCTGTTTCTCTGGACTCAAAATCAAATGCTCTGTTTCTCCCAATTCATAGTGGTGGAAACGTGCTTTTCACAGAAAAGATCTGTATCTCTGGTTCCTCTAGTTATCTCCTTCTGTGCCACAGTCATCATTCTCAGTTTATATTATGAATCCTGCCTCTATTCAGATTGTGCTTACAGTATATTTAGAGGTACGTGAAACATTTGCAAGCACCTTATCTTTATTTTAAAAGAAAATAAAATTTTATTCCCGCATCAAACACAGTCTTTTAGGGGAATAAGGTTTTATGTACTCCTGGTGCATAGTAACAGTGTTGCTAGGGGGCTGTATTCCTGCAGGATCTCCTTCAGCTGAGGGCTCATCTTAGCATTTGTCAGTGTGTTCAGTGAGAAAAAAGCAGAGAATTGGAAAAAAATCCAACCCCCCCCTCCCCCATTGTTCACATCACTTTAAACTTTCTACAGATTCAAGGATAATGGTTACAAGGCCTTTGCTCTCCTCTGACTTAGACAAGGTGCACACCAGCTTTGTGGTGAAGTAAGTTAAATCAGACCACTATTTTGTCTTAAAAATATGTTGGTACACACCAGCTTTGTGGTGAAGTTAAATCAGACCACTATTTTGTCTTAAAAATATGTGCAAATGTCTTTGTCTTCATGATCAAGCTTAATTACTGTGCAAAATGTTTGTTTAGCACAGAGAGTGGTAATGAGATAGGTGGTTTTGAATGATAAAAGTTGGAGCTGTTAGGGTGTATTTTCCTTCTGTTAGAGCTGAGATTTTGTAGAAATTGGGGAGCTTTCCTTACAAGTGACCAAGATAGACCATGGCAGGCCCCATCTAACCAATCATGACTCCACAGGCTTGAATATGTGCTCACCTTCCAGTGCCCAAGGACTGTGTAAAAACAAACTTCTACATATTCAACATACTCAGTCACTACCCTTGGGGAGAAACAAGTGATTCCACTAAGTAGTTTTACTTACAAAGTTAATCAGATTTAGTTGCTTTTTTAACCCCCTCAGAAATAAGATGGCTACTCTTTTAAACCATGAAGGTCTGGTCTTCAGGCATGTAAAATGAGCATGGCAGTTAGATGCTGGCCAGGGCCAGCTATTTACAGCAAAGGAAGGGAAGGATGGGAAACCTGCATCCTCACTTTGGTCCTTGAAGGCCATGTGATGTTCCTGTAGCAAGAGCTTTGCCTGTTTAAGCTGAAAAACATTTGTGTTATTTTCAGCAAAATCCTGACTGCTTCTCAATAGAGATACAATCTAGTTCAACCAAGGTAATTTTCAAAATACAGTCACAACATAGGATTTACTCTTTAATTGGTTTACTAGAAGATAAGATGCTGTTGCTCATTGTTGTTTTGTTTTTCTTTAAAAATCCATTAACTTCTATGCAGGTCTTTAAATATTTATAAGATTTAAATAATCTTTTAAAGCATCCTCAGAGAAGACATTGACTCTTTTAGTTAAATAGTTCTTATTTTTCTGGTAGGGGAATCGTTTAAGTACTCAGCCAAATAAGTCCCCAATTTAATCACAATATTTTTATACTCCAATGTCTATTTTGTGTAACCAAAGAGAAGTTGGTATATTTATGTGTAAGATAAAAGTTGTTATATTTATGTGTAAACTGACTAATTCCATGAAGGGGATATTATGCAGTGATTCTGGAGCTGCCTGTAAATTAAAGATACTTTTAAATAAACACCTCAGGAACTCATATCCCTCTAAATATTTATATTGTAAGGAAAATTTTGCCACAAAATATTTCTCATCATCTCCTTTCTCCCTTAGAGCTGTCTGAAGTGCTCAGGCTGTTTGCAATATGGATGCAGAGAAGAAGCAAAATCACCCATGAAAGGAGCCATGAAGTTTGTGGTGAAAGCTAGAATTAGAGCCATTTCCAGACATGAGCAATATTCCCACCTTGGCTCACAGCTCACGTGCTGCAAGCGTGGTCTACGAAAGCAAAGGTATGCATTGCCAATAATTCACATTTTCTGGACATTACCTTAGGCCTGACTTCTCACAGTTGCAGGAGACACTTCTCCACAGATGATATTTTCTTTCCAGAGGTCCCTTGCCCAGCCAAAATCTGGGAGGGGAGTGAGGGATGTCCAGCTGTGTGTCTGCCTCAGATGCTTTTATACCTGGGCCTGCTCAGCACAGGCTAAGTGTCAGTGAACAGAGACCCATGGGCTGTGTTTTTCCTTTAGCTGGCTCCTGCTTGACTTTATTTGGTTTTTTTGCAAAATGGTTTTGGTTTCTTTGCTTGTTTGTGCAAACAGCAGAAGTGCTAGGTCTCTGCAGAGTGAAATTAAATGCCAGGTTTAGGATGTCTCTTCAGAGCAATTAATTATTCTTTGGAGATACGGCAAAGGCAGTCTCCAGGACCGTGCAAGCTCAACAGTTTTCCTACACATTTGGCTTGTGTGGAGCCCCTCAGCTGAAACCAGCATTTCTTGGGCATGTCTTGCTGCCAAGCAAATCTGCCTTTTGCAGTTGAGCCTTGTTTTCCCTGCCCACTGCATTGCCCCTGGCAGCCACAGCAGTCAGGCACCAGCAGAAATCTCCTCACTGCGGGGAAAATAATTAACAAGAACAAGCAGAACCATCCATGCACATGGCTGCACCCTAAGAAGATGCTCACAAAGGTGATTCACAATAATGTTCTTAAAACAAAACAGGCACTCTAACAGTAGCCAAAACCAGAGTAAGCACAGGATACTTTCCAGCATTAGCCTAAACCCGTGGTGATAGCGATAAACGATGCGCCGTGTTTTTAATCAAGAGACAATATTCTTGCTGGCTGATTGAAGTGTTTTTATTGGAAATAGCTTCCAAAAATAACCTGTCTTGTTAGTACTGTAAATTCTGCAGGCTAAAATCCTTTGATTCTCATTAAATTAACTAATTACTGTCTCACCGGATCAATGGATTTAGGAGCACTGACATAATCTTGCTAGGAAAGGAATGCTGCCAAATTCCATGACTTTGCTTGAACCTATTACCCTGGTATCTGTGCACTGAAAGAAATTCATCACCATGTAATTAATGGTCTTAGTTGGTTGATTGTCATATCAAAAGGAGGCAAAAATTTAAGGTTTAAGCTAAGCAAACAAAAAAAAGGCTTTTTTTTTTCTTTGCCACAAGAACTGTACATGCAGTTTGCTTATTTAGGGTGCTTTTTTTACAAATATGGAAAAATATTGATGGGGAACAAACAACCCACATAAGGTTCTGCCCAGCACTGGAAGGAAGATGCTGTCCAGGGTGCTCAGCAGCACTGCTGAGCTGGCTGTGGGCAGCAAAGGCTCCAGGTGGAGCTGCTGGGGTGTGGGTGCTGGCTGGCACCCCCAGCTCTGGATTTGCACACTTGGCACTATCCTCTGCTTGGCACAGCCAGGCCAATGTCAGCCTGAGGACCCTGTGCACCAGGATAGGGCTTAGGCAACTTTCAGGACCTTCAGCCCCACAGCTATTTCTTGTGGCACTATTAAAATTCCATTTATGTGCTTTTTTTGCCTAGCTTTGCAATGGACTATTTAGGCTCCTGTCCTGTGTGAGAAATAAAAAAATTGGATTTTATGGTATTAGCAAGCCAATTAATCTCTGAAACAGTTGATCCATAAGGTAGGAGGACTAAATTTTAGAAAGTTAATGGTGCAAATAGGCAAAGCTCTTTCTCAGCTGCAAGCACTGCATTCTATCCTACTCCTAGCTTAGCTGTCCAAGTGGGTTTATTATGTTTGCTCAGCTTTAATCTATACATGTTTTAACATACTCTAAGCTGTTTTTAATTTTAAACTAAGAAACCCTGGCAAATCTCTTTCAATATAATTAGAATTTTTCCTTTAGTTTGCTGTTTAGCCATTATTTTCTTATTTCCGCTTTATTTTCTGCTAGATAAATCCTCTTATTCATTTGTTTCAATGAAGCTTGAGTAAAGGTCATTTAAATTGATTCACCTTTCTTATCTCCCTTGCATTTATTCTATAATCCTTCTTTCCATTGTGTGGAGGAGAATAGCTTTCTTTTCTCTGATTGTTTCTGCTAGAAGAAAAATGGTAACCCTTTATTAAATAAATCTGGGAAAGCTGTGCTCCAAATCCATATTATCACTAGCTTGGGGAAACAAATTATTTCACCAACTTAAAAAAGGAAAACATACAGCACTTCTAGCAGTTTGCTGTTAGATGGCCTGAGCTTTTTGCCTGAAGCCTCCTAAGTGAGCGAGGGTAACACTTTGGTATCATTTGCAAAAGCAAAAAGAAAATCTCAGGCAGCCAAATTCAATTGTGAAGCCCTGTGGAGGTGCAGAGCACAGGGACCTCAGTGGTGCTGGGTGCTGGGACACAGAGCCACTCAACCTCTTCCCATTTGTCCCAGACATTTCCATATTTAGCAGCACTGTCCAGACTCACCAACTTGTCTCTTGGCTCCAGAATTTGAACTGTGTGCTACATGAGGTTTCAGTTTTGAAGGGAATATTCCTCTTTTGATTCCTACCCTGAAATGCATACCTCTGCAGGGGATGGAGCAAGTTTAGAGACTCTCCAAAAGAGCATAAGATATGAAAACAATGAGTGACTACTCAGTTTGCCTTGAAAAATCACCTGAATGCATACTGTTATTTTCTGGTTGTAGTCAGTTGACAAGAATGTCTGTAGGCTCCTGCACCATTTTCTGACTCTGTTCCAGAGAGATGTTTGGTTTTTTTCCTGATCAGGTGATGTTCTGTAATGTAGGACAAATTTTAGATGAATAAAATGTAGTATTTTCTAATAGTGGAATGTTTAAGGAAGCCATACAATTAAGAAAATAGGAACATAAACCAATCTGTTAACAATATGTTCACATATGTAAGGGTGTATGCTCCCCATTTGAAACAACTAAATCAGAATTGCTTTTATTTTGTTGCCAAGGTTACTGAATTTTGAATAGTCTCTAGAGGGTGGTAGTTTTAACTCGTTGAACGGCATCATTGCTTAGTATTAAGAATATTCTGATAAAAGCTATATGAGCTGTGGAAAATCACTTCTTCCTTCAAAAACACCTGAAACTGAGTTGCCACAAGGCTGGTAGGGATGCTCCAGATGCAGTTCAGGTAACCCTACTGCTCAGTGCCCGGGATGGGTTCATGGCCAAGGGCAGATGTGTCAGACCCAGTCACTTGGCACAGTCCAGAGCAGGGAAAGAGATGTTCAGAGGACAAGAAACAATCTTTTAGATCAGTCACAGGAGGAATACAGACAAGTGAGGGAAGGTACAGAAACTGTCTCCAGGACCACAGCAGTGACAGGGATACAACAAAATCTTACCTTGAAATCATTGAGATAAAAGGTGGGGGACCTGACCATAGTACAGAGGCAGCCAATGCCACAGAGCAGAGAAGATGAAAGCTGACAATAAAGAGAAGAAAACAATCAGGACCCAGACTTGATCCTCCATAACAAAATGAGAGCTAGATACCAACATGCAGCAGGATTCCTCCAGAAGCTGCCAGGTCCTAGAAAGGCAGTGGGAATGAGACCTCCACTCACACCCTAGTAGCCCCAGACAGCACACAGGGGACACAATGCCTTCCCCCCCCACTACCCTTTTCACTTTATTCTGTAGGTACCTGCAGGAAAATGTGTTGCAGCATTAGATGTTCCTCCTGTTGAGGCACAAATATGGGAGAATGAGAGGAAATGGCCTTCTCTATGCTGGGGAATAGGAATGCTCTCTTTTGTCTCACCAGCTGTTCTTTGACTCTCATACATTCACAGACACTTGAATCTAATGAGTCAAACTAATGCTTTGGCAAAACAGTTGATAGGAAATTAATATTCAGTTTGTGGTATTGAAATACACTGGTTATACATTTACTGCCACCCACTCATCCGCCTTACAGTTATATACATTGACATTGATATACATTGATATAAGTAATGATAAAGTAATTTGAATTAAATGCTTAATTTAAATATTTTAAAGTATGCCTGTTTGAATGTATCTAGCATATATTAGACTTTAAGTAATCTGCATGTGGTTTTACTATCATGAAACTATAAATCACTGGAAAAGTTATTTTACACTGCACTGAGAGTACACATAGAGTGATGTGAGGCAGGGAACTGAAGGTTAGCTGGGTTTTTTTGGGTATTTGAGGAGTGTCATTTACAGGAGGGATGCTGTAAGGTTGCATTTGTATGGGCTTGCCGTTGGGGCTAGTGGACAGGATTGGGGTAACCCCAGTACATGCAGAGTTCCTTCAAGCTCAGATGGCCTGAGAGAGTCTCCAGGACCTTCCTCTAAAATCTCAGCTCTGCATCTAATTGTTACTCTAAGCTCATTTAGCTGCTAGTTTATCTTACACCAAAATTTTTTTGGTATCACCAAGTTTGTTACCAACATCTGGAGTGGTCACTGACCACAGCTGTAGAAGAACAAACCTGATCCTTGCACTGTTTTTCAGCCCACTCTTCTCTGAAATTTGGTCACCAGGCTCTTTGAATCTGTGAGATTTGTCCCACTGTCCCTACTTGCCTTCCTCTTTCAAGGTGAAAAATACAGGTATGCAGCACCTGCCGGAGCACTCTCAAGGCAAAATGCCTTTTCAAAACCTCTAAGAAGACAGACACAAATAAATTCAAAAGCTCTTTTCCCTCTGGTAGCCCAACAATGTAGGTGAAAACTTTTTTGGTTTCATTAGGTTTCAGACTATTGCTTTCTCCTGCCTGCTGAGCTTCTGTGGGTTTGGTTGTTGAGCGCCGAGTGCCTCCGCTCTAAACTGGAGCCACACTACTGGGTGCTGCTATAATGACCTTTCTCATGAATATGTATTGCCAGATAAGTGAAGCAGAATAAAAGATTAGAAACTTTTAACGCTCAAGACTCTCCAGAGCTTCAGCCCTGGAGATTGGAAAGGTATTCTGCTTCTTCAGGAGCAAAGCAGTGAGAGAGCTTGGGGAATCTTTGTGGTCCATTGTTGTGGTTTCTTGGCCTCTAACAAAAAGGGTAAAATAGAGGATCCAATTGTTGCTCTGTTAAATATTTTCCATACAAAAAGCAGTAATGTAAAATGCAATAAGAGTTTTGTACAAAATTTACAAAATTAACCATCGAGGAGTCATGGACTAATTACCAAGAAAAATCTGATTCCAGGATGCACCTGGGTATTAGGAGTTTGAATTCATTTCAAAATTAGATCAAATTTAATTCTGCACAAAATGGATAGTATTTGATATAATCATAATGAACATTATTATATACTGTGCAGTGAGGGAACTCAGCTGAGCTTGCCAAAATTCACTCCTGAAATCACTGCCAACACACAAAAAATAGCTTCTCCCCACAGGCACAATATTGAGGAGCTTTAAAAATACTTCAGGGTGGTTTTAGAGTTATGCTTCAAAAGTGCCTATTTAAGTTTGGGAAGCTATGCCATGTTACTCATTGCCTGGACCAGAGTCCTTTCCAGGATCTCTGATGTTATGACTTTGTGTGGTCATTCAGTGACCATCTGTCACTTATCTTGTTTGGCTCCAAATGCCCTCTGCTCTGCTCATCATCGATTTTATTTTATTTTTTTCCAAAAAGAGAATCGTAAAATAAATGTAGCAATTACTGCATTCAGGTCAGGGGGAAAAAAAAGCCTTTTGTTGCTGTCAAGTGTTTATGTTTTTTTAAGCTGTTGGTTAGAAGCAGCCAACAAAAGGAGAAATCATTTTATAGGTGCCCTTTCACACTGGGATCATTAAATTCAAGTCCACAGTTTCATTATCAGCCTCTATTTTCAGAGAGGTAAAAGTCATCTGCAAAAATTTCCATGTAAAGTTTTAGTACCACAGAGAAGGGTTGACTTTGCTGCCTCAAGTTCCTCGACCTTTTTGAGCTCCTTTGTCTATTTTGTGGTTCTCACAAAACCTGCACATTTCCCCTAAAAACCATATTGTCAGCGAGTCAGGGGCTCTTCTGTCCTTTTCAAGGCTGACTTGGTCCCCTCTCATGGGTCACATTCCGGGACTTGGGCTCCCAGTCCCATCCCAGGGCTCTCAGGGAGTGCACCCCAACCCCTGCCCCAGGCTCTGTGCATGGCCCCACACCAGCCTGCTCACTAAACAGCCTGTTTGCCATGCTGCTTCTCCCTGTATTCCAACCAAATAAAGAATTTGGAAAAATACAGAGTTAAAAATATCAGCCCTGAATTTTCATCTAGTGTTGGACTAAAAAAATCAAGTACTTTGAAAAGCCACCTTGAGCGTACGATTTACTTTTGACATCATCCAGTAAATTTCAGGCATAGAAATGTTTCTGTTCATTAACAGCACAGCTACCTCTTGAATAAATTACATTTAGCATGGTATTAGCATTTCATCAGTAATCAATAATTCCCTTCATCAAGCTAGTTCTAAATCTGGGAGGAAATTTACCTTTATGCAGTTGCCTTCATCTTAAAAAGATGGTACTAAATCCTACCCTGAGGCAACAAGTCTCAATAAACACCCTAGGTGCAGTGTGTCTTTACCTTGGGGAAATCAGGAACTGGCATCTGTCTCAGTGGGATTTTTGAGATGTTGCCCTCAATATTGTGACAGCTAAGATCCATAAAAGTGAGATTTGTACCTTGCTTCCCCTGCATGCTGAAGAGGGAGGAACCTGTTAATACACAAAGAGATTTGTTCAAGGTCAGGTTGCATGGGGCGCTGAGTAACCTGGCCTAGAGGGTGGCATCCCTGCCCATGGCAGAAATAAGAATTAGATGGAATTAGATGTCTTTTAAGGTCCCTTCCAACCCAGGTAATTCTGGGATTCTATGTTTTGCAACACTCAGGATCATGTGCAGACAACTGGATTTTCCAATTTTGCAGAAAACAGCTAGCAGCTGCCTGATCCACAAAATAATCCACTGTACTGCCTGCTTTTACTTTTTTCAGTTTTTGTATGCTAATGGAAGTAGTAGCTCCAAGCACTTCTAAACTGACGTGGAAAAATCCTAACTTCATTTTGGTTTTGCAAAGATATTTTCTTAAGATAGAGGGTTTCTGGAAAATGCATGCAAAAATTACACTCACCTACAGAATCCAGTGATTTTTTTGCCCCTTTCAAGTCCCCAAACCATTAGTATTGTGATCCTACTGTTGTTTCAGAGGAATCCTGTATTTTCTGATGGCTTTAGATTATCACTTCAAAGATTCCAAAACACCCAATTAGTACCCTAGCTGAACTAGTTCTTTTGAATCCATCATTTCTCTAAGAAAACAGAAGAATGAATTCTTGGCTGATGTGTATGAAGTGTTACTGTGAGGGTAGTTAGAAGAATCTAAAGATGCATCTTGTGTGAAGTATCCTGCTTTTCCTCTACTACTCTTGAACGCCATCATGCTTAACTGTGAAAGCAGGCTTGGAGGAGATAACCCTATCAGTTGTGGGAACTTATGAAAAATAAATGCTCTCTGGCAGTGCTTTTTGCAATATTTATGATTTCCCAAACTAGTAGCTTCTGTGTTGCTGACTGATCTCCTTGTAGGATCTTGCCCTTGCACAAAGCTGCACAGCAACTGAGGACAAAATGGGGCCTGACCATTTTCTTCCAAAAGTCAGTGTGTGTGCCCTAATTAAAAGACTTCGCTCCACCTGCTTTGCAGACTGTTCTTTAGACTTGCTCTCTCATATTTTCAGATACTATCTTCTCACTGCCAATTGGCCAGAGGAACACATATTTTGCTGAACATTCTTCCTTTCACCAATGGCTTAAAACCCAAGAGATAGTTAACTTTGTTCTAGCATCTGTCACACTGAGAAGCAGAACCTGTCTCAGTGCATTTCTGTGATTTTTCCTGATTTTGTTCAAGACAAGACCTTGCTCAGGTCATCTGCAATTACCTTTATGTGAAGTGAGTCAGCAGCTGCAGGATTTCCTTTATTTGTCACCCAAACTCTTGAACTCCCAAACAGATGCTACTGAGACTGCTTGGGTGGTGACTTCCCCAGAGGAGGTTGAGTTGTTTTTAAGGAAAATTACATGCACAGGTTCACCACTGTGAAGTAATGTGGTAATGGAAGTCTTTATTGGTTTTCTATTGGAAGCACTTTGAAGTATTTTGCTTGAAACATACTTTCAAAGCATTTTCCTTTCTCTTCATTTATCTCTGCTCTGCCAGCTTTAAAATGTTCTCTCTCAAACTTCTGGGAATTATAGCTTATACACATATTTTGCTGGACATTCTTCCATTCACCAATGGCTTAAAACCCGAGATAGTTGACTTTGTTCTAGCAGCTGTCACACTGAGAAGCAGAACCTGTCTCAGTGCATTTCTGTGACTTTTCCTGATCTTGTTCAAGACAAGACCTTGCTCAGGTCATCTGCAATTACCTTTGTGTGAAGTGAGTCAGCAGCTGCAGGATTTCCTTTATTTGTCACCCAAACTCTTGAACTCCCAAACAGATGCTACTGAGACTGCTTGGGTGGTGACTCCCCAGAGGAGGTTGAGCTGTTTTTAAAGAAAATTACATGCACAGGTTCACCACTGTGAAGTAATGTGGTAATGGAAGTCTTTATTGGTTTTCTATTGGAAGCATTTTGAAGTATTTTGCTTGAAACATACTTTCAAAGCATTTTCCTTTCTCTTCATTTATCTCTGCTCTGCCAGCTTTAAAATGTTCTCTCTCAAACTTCTGGGAATTATAGCTTAGTGTGGTTTGTTTCTTTTTTTTTTTCCCTGAGTGAAAGTTTGCACTAAGAGTGCTATTTGCTTTCCAATATTAGAATGTGTTGAATCCCTAATTACAGCAATCGGACTAGCACCTTGTTACCACAGTAAAAGATAAAAACAGCCTTGTGTGAGGCTGCCCTTGTATCTTTGCAGTCAAAACCTCATTTTAATAGAAATGTTGTTCTGTCTACACCATCTCACCCAAGCAGTTCTGGACAAGGAAAGTGGTAGGAAACATTTTAATGTATCAAATTAATTTGAGCTGCAGCTTTTCACTCGAAAAATCTCCACTGCTCCTAAACTACATGGATTTTGAAGCACATGTACATTTACTTGATTGTTTCCTATTAAGATTAATTTCTTGGAAAGCACAAAGTACAGACACAAATTCTGAGCAAGAGCCCTTAATTTGGAAACAGTTTCTGATTAAAAACCAAGAAAATGTGTTGAGGCTTCCAATCACCACAGAAAAACAATTAATTGCATGGCTAGAAGTTTGAGGCTAGAGTTCTTCCAAGGATTGTTGGAGTTTGTGGGAATAAGAAACTATTTATAAATGTGAATTTTGTGTGTCAGCTATGTCCTTGTGTTTAATAGAAATTTATATTCAAGCAACAAACAATAACCAAGAGCATTCCTACAGACACACTGAGACTAAGACCAAATCTAAAAGTATAAACTACTGTACTATTGGTTTTTACATCAAAATTATTATAAGAGCTATTGTCTTTCAAGGTAATTTAGCAAGAAGATTGTTTGGGTTTGGATTTATGGTGTTAGATAGAGAATATCCTTTCAGCATGCACATTGCTCTAACAATTACTTGGGGTCTCAGAACCTGCTGCTTTTGTACACTCTTTCCTTAATGTAGGGTCTTCTAGCTGTGCATATTTTGCTACTGTTTTCTTTGGTAATCCTATAATCATTTTTCCTTTATTTAAATACCTTGCTAATTCCAGTCCTAGCAGTGAAAGCAAGTTCTAGTTCAAGGCTTACACAGATGAAGTGTACTCAGGTTCACAGTTTGGTATTTATATTTAAAATATATTCAGTGCACTTGATGCCAGTAAGAGTAGTTTGGGGAAACACAAAATTAAGTAAATGACATGTAAAACACCCCACTATCTCTTCAATATATTGAATAAACTCTGGGCCTGATTCTGACCTAAATTGTGCTAATTTAGTGTTGGTTAAGCTTAACTGACAGGAGAGGAGTTATTTTTCATTTACTAGAAATTATGTAACACCAGAGATTCATTTTTATATATAATTTCTTTACATTTTCTAATGTAAAGAGGTAATGAACAGGGTAATGAAGCTGAGCACCTGCTCAGAAAGTGATTGCTTCTTGTGATGATTTCCATTAAGTTTAACTATCACCTGGGAAAAAAAAAAAGTCATTGTTTCCTTTTAATAAGCAAGTTTAGAAAGCAAATGTCTGTTAAAATGTGCCTTTAGTCTTTGTTACATAAACAGGCATATGGCTTTATGAAAACCAAGCTTGTATCTGCAAGGATGAGCAGAGTTACCAGGAGCAGCTGCAAAGTGGCTGCAGTGACCAGCCCCTTCCCCTCTCCTTTTCTTAGGGCCTCACTCATTCTCATGCAATGAGACAGAATGGAATTGGAGAATGTCAATGCATTCACCTCCTTAGGCTGGATAATAAACCCCATATTCAAGCTTTTTAAAAGTTACCACCAGCAGCAGGGAAGCAGAAGTGAAAATGCAGATCCTACCTGCTTATCACACCAAGTCCCTGATGGTGCTCTCAGTTTCAAGATCTGTGGGTCTTGAAAGCTTGGTCCTGCTGTCACTCTGTAAGACTGAAAGGACAAGATAAAAAATTCAGTCTATTCACAGTATACACTGATAGTAATATTTTT
Organism: Passer montanus; assembly: GCF_014805655.1. Lineage (NCBI taxonomy): Eukaryota > Metazoa > Chordata > Aves > Passeriformes > Passeridae > Passer > Passer montanus. Next base: position 174,091 of record NW_024366937.1, read on the forward strand.
CTTGACCTTCATGAGCTTTGTAGAGAAAATAACATTTTTAAAGTGGAAAACAAGAGAATTATGTGGGAAATAAGGGAATCAAGAAAAATGAAGCAATAATCACAGGTTTGGCACGCTACTCAACGATTCAATATGGGCATGACTTGCCTCATTGTGTAGTTTATATATAGCTTCATTACAAGCAAAAGTACAATTTACTGTAGATTATTTTCTGGAAGGCCTGTTTTATGCATGATGTACTTTCCTGGCACCTTACAACCATGCTTAACCTGTATAAAATTAACTGTATTTATAGGTGGTACCTGAATGAGCCAAACATGATTTTTTTTTTTCTCCAGCTCAATTCCTAAATCAGATACAGTAGCTTAACTCAGAATAGAAGAAACATGATGAATCTCAGCTTGGTGAGATGTCTGCAGCCCAGCTCAGTTTTCTCTCTTGTAATAAAATAGATCACCCATGGAAATTTCCTCTGGACTTGAAAGTGTGCCCTATGGCTTAGCTGGGATGTGGCCTATGCCTCAGACAGAAAGGATTTTGTATCAGTGGAGAGTATAAGGACAAATAGCTTTTACTTATAAAAAAAGAAAGAGTGGGTAATTTTGAGGGTATTTTACCTCCACTGGAACTACTTTTCTGTATAATGCAAAAGATGAATGATAATAATCAAACAAGTAATGTCATTTTCAAGTGGTAAGGTGGGGAGAGTTTTCTGCTGTGTAGGAAATCTGAAATCTTATCTGTTGTCAAAGTCCGTGTGCATTTGTCTTGTAGAATTATGCCTTCAGGTGGTAGCTAACCATCCCAGTGCTCAGTAATTACTCTTTGGCTTATTTATCAGAATGATTGTGTTACTGCCAGCATTTGAAGAGTTCTGTGTAAAAGAAATTCACATGTAGCTCACCTTCAGTCTTTTATGCCATCTATTAGCTGGCATTTCTTAACACCATAGAGTCTCTTCTTCAGGACATATATTGCCCTGAAGAATAAATAAATAAATAGGTTTTTTGGGGTTTTTTTGAGGATTAATATTTATCCTGAAGTAGAAGCTATTTTACCTACATCAAATAATGAAAAACATCAATCAGTATACAATACAGCACCCTGGCTCACCAAGATTCACTTTAATTTTCATTTCAGTTTAAGTCAGACATCTTATTCACTAAGTATCCATTTATACTTAGAAAGGCAAACATGGGGTACACGAAGTTTTCAATTAGAGGCCATTATACACAGCTTAGAACACCCATATTCGGTTGCTCTTTGTGATATAATATAATCTTTTGGGGGGGGGGTGGGGAGAAAGCAACAAAACAAAACTCTGTTTCTCTCTTGTATCACTTTTACCCAGATAGTATTCATAGAGGGTGCTTGTTAAAAAGTAAATAAAATTTTGAGGATGTAGGAGGGAGAGTATCTAAAAAAAATTAAAGAGGATGATGTGAGTTTAAATGTCACCCTTCTCAGTGAAGTCATCTCTAGAAAGTCACAGGGAAGTGATAGAGTGTGCAGTCTATTGTGTGATAACCACGTGGCAGGGCTGATAAAGGCAAGGTTCCCTGGCTGCCCCAGCCCACAGCCCCTCACCGAAATGCTGCCCCAGCCTCTCCCTGCAGACCCCTGGTGATGGCACTGCAGTCCAAGGGAGCTCCTGGGCTCCAGCTCAGGATAAGGAAAGCTGGTAATTCATTACCATTTAATGACCTTCCAGAGTGGGAGCTCATCTCAATAGCATATTAAAGCAATCCATTCAGGTATAACAGAATGGATAGGCCAAACTAGATCAAAAATCTCTGAGCCATCCACTATTTATTGCCAACTGAAAGATAAGCTTCACAGAAGAAGCTGCTGTATATGTGCCTTCTGGTATAAAACTCTTTTTGAATCTCCAAAGATATATTTAAAAACTCATTCAAAGCCACCTGTCACTCTAAGGTCTGTGGGAAGAATGGACTTCTAGCAAAAATCATCAAACACTGTGGATGGCATTATTCTCAGTGTAACATTTCAGGATTTCATATATTCAATTTATATAAATAAATATATATATACACACTAATACGCATATGTATAGATATATAGATAGAAGATATAGATAGATAAGTATATAGACATATAGATATATAGACATTGTCATGGCAAGAGAACTCATTGATAATAAAATTAAGAAAATTGGAGAACATTTCCCAAAGCAACAAGTAAACAATTCTCTACCTTATTTATGAGCCTGGTTTGCTCATAAATAGGTCTGAGACATTTTTGGACATATACCACCTTCCTATTACCACCTTGGGAAAGCAATAGTTAAATTTAGGACCTGAAGCTATGGTCAGAGGTGAGCAATAAGTCAGGGACAAATAGGCATGTATTAATATAATCCAAACATTTGTTAAAAAAAGGCATTTGTGCTGTCTCCTGGAGCAAGAGAAAGAACAAATTGCATAGCAGCACAAGTGGTTGTGCTTATTCACCTGCACACAGCTCTATGCAAACCAGCCTTCACCTTTGTTCAGAAAAATGATGTATCTGCAAAACACTGGCTAGAACTCTCCTGTGTTCCTTCAGCTGAGCCTGCTGCTGGAGATGAGTAACAGAATTTAAAACCAGCTTTCGCATATCCAACCATTATAAAGAGAGCTAGAGAGCATTGTTTGAATTTGTTTTTTACTGAAACAAAACAGAGCTTCTCTCTCATTATATTTTAAAAAACAATTCCACAGGTCTTGTATAATGTGTTTAGAATTTAAGCACTAAATGACTGGGTGGCATAGAGAAGAACAGGTTGATTAAATGCAGAAATGTGTAGGAATGAATGTCGAAATCCATATTTGTTAAAGCTTATATTTTGGGAGACATCCTGCAATTTGCCCATATTGTGTTTGAATGAATAGTCTTAAGGTATAGCATAAATTCTAGGAATATGTAGTAGAAAGCTTTCTTCATACAAATCCTCAGCACTTTTAGGCAACACTGCTATCTACTGGGACACTTGTTCAAACCACACTGAAGCCCTTAGAAATGGCAGGGAATAAAAGTGTCTTGGCAGTAAACTTGGCAACAAGTCCAAGAAAATTCCCGGATGGGTGAGAGCCTGACCCCACAGAGGGCAGGTCACCAGAACCCCCACTGATAAATTGTGTAAAAAACCAAACCCTGCACTTGTAGCCAACCAAAAAACTGCTGTAAGGCAATGGGAACAAATACTTTGAAGGAAGGAAAGAGGTTTCTCCCTGTTCTCCCAACAGTGATAGGTGACTGCACCAGCACAAGGGCACAATCAGTGATAAAAGCTGTAAAACTTGTCTGAACTGAAAAATTAATATGGTCATGGTTTTGAGTGAAATGAAATAATTTCAGTAGCAGAGCTAGGTTCAGGATATGTAGGAGGTAATTCAGTCTTTCTAGGAGGTAATTTTTTTCTGCAAGCCCAAACTTGCTCAAGATACCTGTGATGTTATTGTTTTGTAAAAATCATAGTAACCCACAGAAGCAAATTGAGTTATGAAAAGCTGGACATGTTTTCAACATACCACCTAACAAGTGCTTTCAGAATGATTTTATTCACTTTATAGACAATCATAAAAGCTGGAAGTGTTAAAAGTAGGACCCTTTAAAGAGAATATTGATTTAAATGAGAGCTACAAATTCTGTAAAGTTAAGAGTATGCTGGATGTGCTTAAAAGCTCTTTAAATTGCAAACTTAATCTAACTTAAAGAGGGAGATCTCGTTCCCTTTCATTTGGGGTTGGGAAGCAGAGTGGGCTTGAGCTGCAAAAGCTGCACATACATTTTCAGTGACTAGTGAATAAACACTAGTACTAGACTGCCTGTATCAAACCAGCTGCACAACAGTGGCTATAAAAGCAGCATTCTCTTGCCTAGATGATTATACCTGTTAACACAAAAAATTATTTGATGTATACGTGAAGAAATCCAGCGGTTGTCTTTTTGATGTTGAGTATGAAAGGGAATACACCTCATTAAATGGCACATCAAAAGGATGAAAATGCAATCATTAATCTATGTTTTATGACATTCTCCTAACAATGTGTTGTAGAAATCTATATTGCATCAAACAGCACAAAGGTCCTGAAAAATTCCTGGAGTGATAGAAGGACTCTCATACTCTTCATTTTTTCTGCCTTTTAAATTTCCTGAGCCCTCCATTTTTTACCTGAAGATAGCCATACTCAACCTATTCTTACTGGTGCAATTTCAAAGTCTGCACAACAAGGGAAAGGTTACAAGTGTAAAACGTAAACACATATCCGCTGTGCTTCAATCTTGCATCTTGGCAATAAATTGCCAAGTATTTAATCTATTTGATTCTGAGCATACTGAGCTGTTGGTGCAGTGTGCATACCCAGCCCTAAATTAAAGCAGCCTAATTTCTTCTCTGGCTTACCCAACTCCTCCTTCTAATGTACTGAGGAATGTCTCTCTGTCTAGTGGCACCACCCCAGTGTCAGATTTAAATTGCATTAAATATTGTTTCTAATCAGGGAGGAAATCCATAGCTGGCAATAGGGCAGGTCTCCCTCCTCACTAGCAAGAGAGAAATGAGCTGGAGCTTTGGGTCAAGATCTCCAGCCCCAGCTTTAGCAACAAGTGGTGCAGCTGTGGGCAATTTGTCTGACAGGACTAAGCCTGTAGCACTCAGCTGATCATCTCTGCTGCTTGTGGCAAGGAAAAGGAGTTATCTGAAGCTTGAAGGTATTAGAAAAAAATATGCCAAAAGAGGAAAAAATTCTCCCCAGGCAACACCAATGCAGGCAGTTAAAATTCTGAGTTATCACAGTGCTGGACCCCTCATCTGCTTTCCTTTCTCTGTCTTTGTGTCAGATCCAGGTGAGACACTGGGGAACCTCACTCCCCTGTGCCAACCTGCTCTATGTGCCCACAGACACCCAACCTCCTCTGCAGCATCTGAGCATTGCAGTGTCTGGAGAACAGCAGCTTAGGTGGGGTTTGTTTTTCAAGAAAGCCCCTACTCTTTGAGGAGTTGCTCTTTAAAGTTCACAAGTAGGCTTATATTTTCATAGGGTTCAATACACTAGAGCAAATAAAACTTCCCTGAATATTTTATTGACAAGTTTTCTGGCAAGGGTTTTCACTTCAACAGAAGCTGAAAACAAATTTTGCAGGAAGTTGACAGAAGATTCCTCCTTCTCTAACCTGTAAATGAGAATATTAAGACTGGAAATATGCTTCCACAGAATAATATTTATCCAGTAACTTTACCTATTTATGCTATTAAAACCAATAAATATAGTCATAAATAAACATGTAGATGTTCATTAGACTAGAGAAGATACTCTTCTGAAAAATATTTTCTTTCTAGCTACTGAAAGTAAACACAAAAGATGAAAAACGAGTCTTAAATATGTGCTGCCATAGGGCAATTAGGAGAATTTAAGGTTTCAGGCTCCAGGAATTGTCAAAGCAAATTTTGTCATTTAGAAATACTCCTGTATTATCTACTTACAGGGACATACATCATTCAGTCATGAGACAAAAATGATTTCATGTGATTTAACAGGATAATTAGCTATCCATACATCCATTATCAGATGCTAAGAATAATCATGCAATATTTCTGAGACACCTGTCATAGTTGAAAACTTAAAAAGAAAAACGTTAGTAATTCTGAATGAAGGACAAATTTAACATTTCTTCAGTCTTCACATGAGCTTTTGAAGAAGCAAAACACAGTTTTCTATGTAATATATGCTCTTGCTAGCAATCATTTACATATCATTACCAGAAACTAAAAACTTTGGGCATTGAGGTCTTTCCAGGCTCACGTGGGCTCCTCCTGGTGAGGCTGGGGTTGCTTGGCACTGAGCTGTCCTTGAGACAGAGATTCCTTTCCCTGATGCTTTCAAGGTTTTGCTACCCAGCAGGTCACTGAAATCTTGCCTTCCGTGTTGAGTTTGACACAAACCAGAGCCCCGTGCTGTGCTCAAACCTGCAGCTGGCTGCACATCCCCAAAGAGCAGCGGGGTGGCAGGAAGGATGTCTGGAGATGGGAGGAAAGACTTGCACTGGCAAGGACCCAGAGGCTTTTGTGATTAAAAAAGTACAAAGTAAAGATAAAGGGAGTTCTTAAAAATGATGGACTTTTGTGGGAAATGAAATCCCATGGCAACAACTCAAGAATACACTTTGAGTTCTATCAAGGGTTGGTCTCCTGGCCAAATATTTGGAACCTCAAAGTGTTAATTGTATTAATTGATTGAGGGGAAATAATGCAAGTGGGTTTTGTTTCCTTGCTAGGCTGGCAATGAGATGTGACTTCCTGCCTGCTGTTTTTAATCTGAGAGGGCACAGGCAGAGGTGTCTGTCCCAGGGCTGTCCTCGGGTGTGCTTCACACACAAACACCCTGGGAAGCTTTCTCTAGCAGTCAGAAAAGCACCAGCATGCTGACTTTTGCCAGGGCAATGGACGTGGCTTCAGGTCTCAGCAGTTTTCCACACAAGCCTCAGTGCTCTGTGGAACAGACCCTCACTCCTCATGCAGAAGAATGAGCTGAACTAAACCCTGACATATGTACATGTAATGACAATTTTGTTTGTTAAACTCAAGCTGAATTTATCCTCCACTGCTTCAGCAGAGCAGCTGATGTTAAATCACATGTGCAGGGTTGCAGCAGCTCCTGTGGGAGCCCACTGCTGTGTATGTGAACTATTGCTCCCTTCACTGTCACAGCAAATGTGAGCTGCCAGGCTCCTTGAGCCGTGTCCAGCCCTTGCAGGTGGCTCAGCTTTGCTCCTGCTGCATCCCCCACCACTGTTTATTTGCAGTCAAAAGCCATGCACATCAGATTATGCATTAAAATACTCTTTGGCTGAACTAAGACCTGTTTGAAAGCCTAAGAGGAGTGAGAAGGAGGTTCTTTCCAGTAGCACTTCACAGGCAGAGAAGGATAAGCTTTAATATCCTGTGCCTAGCTTCATGAAGGTAAGATTTTGTCTGCCAACACCATAAACTGCTCCCAATCTTTATCTCTCCCCCACGCAGGAAATAGCACAAACAGTAATATAGCTGTCAACAAACCAGCTGAATCAAAACAGAATTTTTCTGAGTCACTTCTTAAATAATGGTAATTGAAGAGAAAAGTATTTCAAAGTTTGTGCTCAGACTTTTCAGCATTCAGCTAGGAAAACATCTCTGAACATCCCCCTTTTCTCTCAGGTTTTTCTCCCTTTACTCTGAAGGTCAAAGGTTTAATTTGTATGCTCGTCGCTCTCTCTCACTTTCCAACATATCCCTAATTGAAATTTGACACATATACCCATTAGCTGAATTTATTCTTTTTCCATGCTTCATTAACAATGCTCTTTGCTATATTACAACACTAATGCTCATCATAAAATGTTCTCCTATGCAATGTGGCTTACAAGGGATGGTGATTGATGGTATCACAGGTAACATGGAACCTGGAAGGTATAACTAGAGGTGCTGAAATTGCAAGCTGTGGCAGGAATCTCAACAGCTATGGATGGATCCTGACTTTGCAAAGTCTATTAGAGGGTGTAAAATGTCAATGACTTCTCTGATGCTGCAGCATAAGCCCAGCTAAAGCAGAATCCATCCACACCTGTGTTCTCTGAACCCAAGTCTGCCACCATGAACTTCTGGCTGAACTACATCGTAATCTACATTATTCACCTGAAATGTTGAATATCATTTTTACTACTAAATTGTCTACAATTGGGTCTTGTAACTAGAGAATGAAACTCAAAACCATAAATGCAAATGAGCTTTTCACTTAAAACTGCAATTTCCTTTCTGATGTACTGTACCTCTTGTCCATGAAGTTCTGTCTTTTTTGGAAAATGACATTTTCCTACGGTGTATAAGTTTCATTTGGTTGCCATGGAAACTGGCTCTCTCTTTTTCTTTCTTTCTCTCTGTCTCAAAGTCTTTCACCTTGAGAGTAAAATGGTTGTCATTTACAGCGCATAATTTCGCAGGTTAAACTTTCTATGATCGCTCAGATAGTGATGAAATACCGTCCCAGAGCTCAGGGAGAGGGGAAGGGGGAGAATTCTCGTGTTTCCAAAGGGGATAGTCCAATCCTCCAGTGTCTTTTACGCCCAGTTCAGCAGCAGGGGCAGAGGGTGCCACAGGCTGGGTGTGCCCAGGGCTCTGTGCTTTGTGTTTACACGTGTGGCAAGCAGGCACTGGTTCCTCCTGTCCTCGCTCCATCAGGGGCTGGGCTGGGCTGCTCCTGCCCCAGGAGCCTGGCTTGGTGGCCCTCAGCAAAGCCACATGTCCCCCCAGGAGCCAGCCTGCTCCTGCACAGGTGGGAGGTTGTCCTGAGGGAGGAAAAGGTGACTGCTTGCCACAGTGACCCTGAGGGCTGAGTAAAACGCAAGGGCAGGGAGCACATAAAGAGCCTCAGAGAGCAGAGAAATGCCTTTTAGCCCAGGAAACTGAGCCCAGTTTTACTTCATGGTGGCTGAGGTGAAAGCAAACCCTTGTAAGGCAAGGAGAGAACATCACCTCAGGAAACAAAACTTGGTTTGGAGTGATTTTCTGGATATTCAGTCCAGCCAAAGGAACATACTGGAGGAAATGGGGGCTGGAGAGGCTCAGAGCTTGTTCTTTTGTTCATATCTTTAGAACCTTCCCCTGCCTAAAACTGGTTTGGTTTAGTCCCCATGCAGGGCTCATGTGCCACAAGCTGTATCCTGCAAGGAAAATACCCATAAGCCCAGGACCAGCACTGAGTGATGCTTGTGCAGTGGCTGCACGGAGGGAATCAGGATCTAGGGACAGTGTGCACACCCATGGGTGCCTTGCCATGGCCACATCCCATGGCTGCACAAGCAAGTCCAGAACAGGATGCCCTAAACCCAGCACCCAAAGCCATTCCCAATCTGCCATCCATCCATTATATGATTCTTCACCCATATAATCTGAAATGTACGAAAGAAACATTTGTCTGTGTAGAAAGGGTCTTCAGGAAAACTGGAAGGCAGCAGTATGAGCAAAAGACCTGCTGCTTTTTATGGCCAACCTGAAATGATAAAAAATGGCAATCTTCACTGAGCTTTTAGCCAGAGGAGGCTGAGATGAGTTTGGGTAAATTTTGGATAATCATCTGAATCTCTGAATGTTGCCAGCATTATCTGAGGTTTACCAACCACTTGCTTTAACCCCTGCAAACCAATTAGCTAATGTGTTTGAATGCCTGAGGAATGATTAGTCAGGTGGAGTCATTATAGTAGCACACATTTAGCAGGGCGAAAAATGGATGCTAAAAAGGAGGTTATTTAGCAAATGAGTGCTTGAAAGCTAAAAGTAGTAGGGAAAAAAAGGTTCATTGGGTGTTTTCTTTTTCTTTTTTGCACTACCAGTTTCACCTATGGGCACCTTGTGTTCTGTGTCAGAATATTCAGGCCAATAGAGGATTTTTTTTCAGCTTTTAATGAATAGCACCGCTGTGTGATGCATGATGTGAAAAGAAGGGGTTTGAAAAAAGCCTTGCAGGAGCACTGCTTTGCACTTTTACCTGAAGAAGCACGTGATAGGTTTTCCAGCTGTTTCCTACAGATGTTGGACATATGCTTAAAGGTCAGTGTTCTTTTGAGAACATTCATAGCCCCACTTACATTTAGATAGCAAACAAACATCTCATGCCAAGAAAAGGGGTTTAAAATAAATAACAATACCAAAAAAAAGATGAATCGGCAGATGAGGAATGAAAATCAGACCTCTGAAGGAAAACCTGACTAACATTTTGACTGCTCTCTCAGAATGCTGGGACAGGTTCCATGGGAAAATACTGTGGACATGGCACATTAGGGGCAGGAGAAGCTGCACTGCCTCATGGTTCTTGCTTCTCCAGCCACCCTGTCACTGACAAAGTTACCTAAATTTGTTGTCCTGCCAAGTCTGAATGCCTGGCCCCATGCAGCCAGCTCAAAGAAAACAATCAGCCTTGTAAGCTACCATGAAATGGGAAAACAGTCACTCTCTCAGAAGAATAATGAGACCTTGAGACATCAAATTTTAAGATTGCTATGAGCTTGAGGGAGGTGGGTGGGAGGGGAGTGGAGAGGAGATGAAGAGAAAAAATCAGATTGGGATCATTATTGAATTTCTGAGAAACCTAGAATGCAAAAGGTGCTCGATTCAGTGCTGGTTCCTTTAGGAGACAGGGAGGAGAAATACAGGCTAGTCTGGCTCTAACACGCTGTCTGCTCTGAGAATTACTGCACATGATTACAAGTTATAGGTTTCACTGTGGGATTTTTTAAAATTACAAAATATCTCCTCTAATTGATAGCAGAATCTTTTAAAACATAATCATGTAAAACTGAATAGTAAGACTTTCACATTTAGATGTTTGAGTTAGCAACAAATAGTTCTTCAGGTTGGCCTCTAAATGGCCTCCAAGAAAATTGGTAAGGAAGGTTATAGTTTTAGTAGTCCCAGATTAATTACTGAAAACTAAATTGCAACTGACAGGGTTTTGCCTTGGTGTATTTGGTCTTCACATTCTGGTGCAGCCTATGTAAACCTCCATCATGAAACTCAGTGCAGTTTTCCTTGAATTTGTGTCTACCTGTGATCTCTGATCAGGTCACCTACAGACCTGCTCAGGAACAGCTTGTACAAAGACAAACCTGAGCAAGTTAAATACCCTTTCTCCACCCAGCAGTTTATGAGAGGTTTCATCAACGTATTTACTTCAGGTATTTATTCAAATACTAGGGGTACATTAGCAAGCTGTTGCAGTACTTAAAGGTACCTATCAGCTGCATATAAAGGAAGTGCACATAATTACCATTTCTTTTTTTATGGTGTCTTATTACAAGAAAGTAGCACAAATTGTCCTGAGTTCTGTTACAGAATACAAATTCTTCTCAATATCCTGGTGAGTTAGAAATATTTTATAATTCCAGTCTCTCGGTGCACCCATTAAACATTTTCAGGAATGTTTTTCTTCCCTAATGAAGATATCTAGTTCTCTTTAATGGCTCCTGCTCTTTAGATTAAGTACATTCATTTTTCTGCCCAAATTTGTCCACATATGCACAGACTTGTCTGACCATCATATCTAGGTTATGCTTATAGCCTACTTTCTACAGGCTCAGGGTGACTTTGGGTTTGTCCCTTCATCTTTCCCTGTCTCATGCAGAGACTCAGGTTGTCCAGGCTTCTTGTCACTCATGAGGTGTCACTCCACTGTATTTGCAATACAACTTTCCTTCCTGGATGTGTTGGTACAGAAAAATGAGGCCATCCTCTTAGTTAAGATTCCTCAGAACTCATAGAATATCAAGAAAGGAACAAACTGCTGTGTGTTGCTCCAAGGGGGGCTAATTGACAAGACTTCTGCATTGCAATTCTGGTACTCCCTCAAACGAAGTCGTGTTGCTTTATTTTGCCTTTCAAAACAACAACAATGACAACAAACCACAGGCAAGCTCCCCTTCCCCAAGTGAACAAGCTGCATTTGTGTATCAGTGGAGCTTTCTGCAGTCCCCCTTTCACTGAGCTGAAGGATGGGGGCATGGGAAGCAGTGGGTGCATCCTACCAGCTCACAGAGATCACTCGTGTTGCTGATCTGCTGCTGCCCCAGCAGGGCTCCATCCTTTGATAGAAGTGAATGGAAAGCCATTTCACACAATTACTATGAGCTGAAAAAGAAGGGATCTTAGACTGGGAGGGAAGTGATAAAATGTCTGAACCTCCTAGTAGTCATAAAGAAAAGCAGCTAAATGCAGTCAGCCAAGAGCAGATAGTAAAAAGGACTCTGAATGTCATGCAAGAGGCTGTGGTTTTGTAATGTATCTCACATGGAGAATTCTTTCAGGTTTTAAGACAAGAAAATTTAGGGAAAACACTGTGAAGTTTCCTATGAATTTCTGACTTTAAAATACATATTCAAAAAACAGGACAGGGGAAATTTTCATAGCTACTTCTGGGTCATCATTTCTCAGAGAAATCCAGAAAAAAAGAGTTTCTGGACATTGTGTTCTAGTGCAGTACCTACTACCAGCTCTTTGGTACCCTGAAGCAAAGTGGAGCTTCAGTCTGCCTGAAGAATGAATGCAGGGCACTGGGGCAGTAGAGCTCCCTTTGGCTGCTGCATTGATCCTGAGCCTGCATCAGGGGAAAGGAAATTGAGCAGGCCATTCCTTCAGGCTACCTGCAGACCATATAAATCAGTCTTGTTCACACAAAGCACAGTAAATATTGTGATAATTGCCAAAGTCACTGCACTGATTTCTGCTGTTCTTCCATACTGAGCTGCAACATCCCAAGATGAAAGGATAAATGAATGGAGACATTAGCTCTGCTCGAGCTATCAACCCCATGTGCAGGGCGATTAAATTTTCAATGAGAAGGCACTGTCCATTTGCAAAATTACCTTGACTTGTATTTTAAAAATGCACTCTGGCACAGTTGTAATTCTTGGTGGCTTTCCCTTCAAAAGCACCTCTCTGTGGGCATGGTGAGTTAATAAACCATAAAACAAAGGTTTAATTACAGGGGAAAAAAATTAAAGTTGGCTGTGTTTGGGAGGCTTTTATACCTAATGTGTTCATTTTGGTGTTGTCCATGTACTATTGATCCTAAAACTCCCTCCACCTTAGGCAGTTTTTCACTCCAAATGAAACCCAAATCTCTTCCCAGTTTTGGGCACTGCAAATTGCTGCTGGAGGCTCCCCTTCTCTTGTCAATATTTTACTCATCACAGTATTACTGTGATCATGACTCTCTCCATCTGTAGGTGGGGAAAATGGAATATACCCATTGCAATTCTATACATAACAGTAAACATCAATTTTCCCTGAGTTTTTAGAATGCTTTTGGAAGCGTTTTGTTTACTGCCTTCAAAAACATTTTGAATATGGCAAGAAGTTACTATCTTGGCACGAATATTTCTAAGCCTCAAAGTTCTTGCTAAATACTCAGTGCAAGGATAAAAAAATGACCAAAATTATCATTATTTGATTACCTCTAGCTCCATTTTTAGGGTTACACAGCAGTTTAGCAGAAGTGTTCCCCTTCTGCTAACAGTTAAGACATTTGCTTGGGGTGTAGGCAAGCGACCTTTGGGACTCATCTGAGGATGAGGCAAGGCACAAAAGCTAAGCCACAGCAGCAGGGAGCTGACAAGCTGGGACTCTACAAGCTTAAACAAGTTTGACTTATTAAAAGAAAAATGTAAGCTCCTTTCCTGTGGCTTGTACTGCACAGACAGAGCTCTGTGATTACATGGTGTGCCAGTGTGCCCTAATCTCCTCCAGCAAAAGGGAACAGGTCAGCAGAACAAGTGGCACCAAAGCAGTGTGCAGCCTCCTCAGCTGGAATTCCTCACAGGACACCGGCAGATGGCTTGAGCTTTAGGCACAGGGAGGACAGGATCTCACCACAGTGTGAGGAAAGGTGGATCTGAGATACTTCCCAGCAAAATTCCAAGCTACTACCTGCCACTTTGCAGCATTTTACTGACTGTGACATTCTTTACTATTGCTCACAAAAGAAAACAACTTGCTCTATCTTTTTTCACTACCTGTAGCCCATAGCTATCAGCATGTTTATGGAGATATTTATTTGGCCTTCGCCTCCAATGAAATAACAAATATTTGACTTTTCTTACACTCCTGCTTTTATACTCAAAGGAAATCACATATGTAGTTTATAATAGACAAGCGGAAAGCCAGTGGATTTTCTTGTATTGAAGATATGACAGTTGAGAAACCACAGGAGTGCAAGTATGGAGTGATGACATGAAGCAGGAAATAATGTGAAGGTGCAAATTAGCAGATAGAGGAAAAACAGATTGCTCAATAGCTAAAAGCCAGCTAAAATAATTTGAGTGGGAAAAGAGACTTTGATTATCTCTTAATTTAAAAAAATATAATTTTCTTTATATGGCAAAAATTGATAAGGGGAAAAAGGGGAAAAGGAAATTTTAGGAGTTCTATTTAGACTTTTGTTGCAACTTTCTTTGTGTATATATATAATCCTCCTAACCCTCCTCTTCTAACTGCTTACAGGGTAACTATGATAAAGATCCCTATCTCTGATATCCTTGAGATAAGGAAATCAATCACATTTAGTTGGAACTGTCTTCTATTAAGCAAATTGCCCCACAGAAATGTTGGTGCTTTCTGGATGGTCCCTCCCACTAAAGGCAGAATATTAAATATTTTATTGACTTTTGTTATGCTGAAAGAATTAATGGCTGCTATCAAATGGATCTTCATACAGAAGCAGAGTTCTCAGGCTGATGAGCATACTGGCTGCCTGTCAGTCATGCCAAAATAAAAAAGGCCATTCTGCTCCTAGAATGGCTATGCCAGGTTAAACAAAAGGAGCTACTCATACTCACCAAGGTATGAGACCTCTGCAGACAATGAATCAGGCCTTGGAGTGTGGGGTGCTCCCAACCACACGAGGAGAACAGGGTCCATTTTTCTTGTCTGCACTGGTTTCTGGTGTAGGGGGCTGACAATTACACTTGTAAAAGGTGCAGCTGAGAGGTGCTTCTGTGTGCAGCCCTGGGAAGTGGCACACACCCCCTGAGGCTGATGATGAGTGGGCTGCAGTGGAGCACCAGCCAGGCCCTGAAGGCTGGAGCTGCACAGAAGGGAGAGCCAGGGTTACTACTGCACTATTGATGTACTCCTGACAGGGACCACCTAAAATGCTTTGAAAACAGGGAGGCATAAAGGGAGCCTATGTCTGAAATAATAATGAAAAGAAATATAAAATGGGGGAAAAGTGAAAGCATGCAAGCAGAGAAAACAAGTGGGATTGTCAGAGTAAAAGGAGACCAACCAGAACTTTCCTTTGGTAGCTGTCACATTAGAATGTCCTTATACACTCCAAAGACAAAGTGGAGGCCAACTGCTTAATTATCTCTTACGAACTGGATGCAAACCATTCCTGATCCTTTCCTATTTGACCTGGCACTTTTATTTCTTCTGTATTATTATTATTATCATAATCTTCATCATCATCATCATCTTTTATTTATTATTATTACCAAGACTTCAGACTCCTTGGCAAAGAAAGAGAAATATTTACCACCACCCAGAAAGGCTTCCTTACCTTGCAGAATTAGTCCCTCTATTAATTGCTAAGATGCAGAAGGTTGCAGAAGTTAACTACTAATGTTTTCTCAGTCTGCTTAATCAGGAAAGGGTCATATTACAGCCAAAATAAGATGTCCTTCTCATTAAGGCAATAAATTTCTGACTCAGATTAAACTATTGATCCAGGCACAGATTTGTCACAGAGGGCAAATCAATTAAAATTTTTGTTACCCACCAGAAAATGAGATAATTATTTGTTCTCCAGACCTTTTTGTATTTGCCAATTAACCCATGTTTATTTAGCCTACAAACTCTTGAGGAGAATGCTTGTGCTTAGCCTGAGCACATCTGGGAAGTTGGGGCCTTTGTGCCATTCAAGATTAAACCATAGTTAATGCTTTTAGAATGTGCCAGACAGCAGCAGAATATTTGAGCAAAATTAATGCCCTCAGTTATTCCTCATTATATTTATAACAGCCAGAGAACAGAAATCAGGCTAATCACAGGGAAAAGCAAATCAGAAATAAAGGTAATATTCTACTGATGACTCATGTCAGTGCTCTAGATTATAACTGCAACTATAACGGGCAGTACATGAAAAGAACAGAAACCAATTAATTTTTAATCTGTTTCATGTTAAATTGTTAAACTATTTCATAAAAGCAGATTTCATTATTGAATTAGAGCAGGAAAAGGATAGTGACAAGATAAAACAAATACAGAGTCTCTAATTTGAGTTCAATAATCTGACATCATCTGAGCAGCAAAAACATGGAAGAGTTTTTAAAAAGGATGTCACAAAACTACTGAGTTTAGTACAGAAGGCAAAATCTTTCACTGCAGATCCAGGTTCTGTGACAAAGCTGAAAGAAGGTAAATTCTCCTAATCAAAGGTAAAAAAATGATCTAATTAATTTTATCATTAACCTTGATAATTGAAAGGAAAAAGGGTCACCTTCACTGAGTTTGTTCAGTGTTTAGTTTCAGACTATAAGCAAACTTATTCCTGCTAATAAAGCTACTACTCCCAAATGTTGATGCAATAAAGTAGAAATTAATTAGCACATGCAAATGAAGATTATTTTTATTATAATGTACCATATTTCCTAATTCATTATTCCAAAACATACAGCTATTTTAATAATAATTCTTGAAAATTCTATGTCTTAGTCATGTACAAGAAGTATACTTGTATGAGAAAGCCTAAATAAAGAAATTTCTAATAAGATTAGTATTTACTTGGAACAGGTTTCATACAAAATTAGGAGTACCCTATTTTTATTTGCCAAAGCTCTGAATAATGGTTACTCAAAACACACTATATAACATACTTTGGCTTTCCTGAAAGGTGGGGAGCAGCTTCAGCTTTCCTGCTAAACTAACTGGAACAGAAGAAGCTGGCACCTTACTTGTTTAAATCCTTCTTAAACCACAAAGTTGGTAGCTTATTTACTTTATCAGCAAAATTGGATTCACAACACCTTGATGTCACTCACCTGGGTAAAGTTCTCTCAGCTAACAGCCTGGGAGTTGCAAGTTAGGTTTTATTCTTAAGATTGCATAATACTTATTTACAACACCTTGATGTCACTCACCTGCGTAAAGTTCTCTCAGCTAGTAACAGCCTGGGAGTTGCAAGTTAGGTTTTATTCTTAAGATTGCATAATACTATTTAGACTTCCTACAATAACCAGTTTCACACAAAGACCTCAAAGTCTCTGAGCAACCTTTAATGTAGATAAATACAACTGTACCTATAAAGTAGAAGCTCAGAGGGATTTGCTCAACACACAGGGAGAACTTGCCTGTGATCACATAAAATGTATTTTATCATTACGATGGCCAGCTGCAGTGGAGCACCTTTACAGGCTCTGTAAACCAGGGAGGTTTTACTATTTCCTGAGGCTGTAACTAAACATATTCTATTTTTTTTTTTTTTCCTTCACACCCAGCGTACCAATTACAATACCCACACAGAATTCATTACATTTTTTTGATTCTCCAGTACAAGGGATCCCAGAGAAAAGCTATATCAAATCTGGTAGTATTGTGTCAAGGACCTGTGCAATTTTCTTGGTTAGACTGCTCAGGGAATTATCTTGGCTTGTGCTATAGAAATTTAGAATTATCCTCTACCTTTTTCAAAAATACTTCAGAATTATCTACCTACAGCCAACAGCTGCTTCCCAATGTGACTGCCAGTTTCAATGAAGAATCTCTTCAACATCCTGCAGAACCCATTTCTGGTACACTACATCCAGCTTTACTGAAGCAAATGCAATAGTTTTAAGATCTATGTCTGTTCATCACTGAAGGCTCAAGGAATGAGAAAAGGGAAAGTACAGTTCCTTCTGCCCCGTGCACAACAGCAATACCTATCCTATGAGGAATCTGGAGACCTGCTCCTTATTTCAATTTATAGTGCCTTTTAGCTCTTCCTCTGTTACCTTTGAAAGAAAAGAAACTAAAGCTCATGATTATCTGTAACAGTGCAAGTCACAAACCCCATCCTTTGAAAACTGACTGCCCCGTTCCTTCCAATGGCTCCTTCCCAAAACACTTGGCAAACGGAGTCCCTTCAGACACGATGTGATGGACAGCCCAGGATGGTGAGCAGAGCAGAGGCTCCTGGTCTGAGCCACAGCTGGCCAGGAGCTGTCTGCAGCCCGTGTCTGCCCCAGCAGCACAGCTGGGAAGGAGGCACACTCACCCTGACTTAGCTCACTGGCAGAGTAACAAGCCACAGACAGTAAAATTCCCCAAAAGAAGCAGAAGTTTAGAAGGGTTTAATGCTGTTTTACTTTATTTCTACCTTATTTCACTCCTTTTGCATGACCCTTATTTTATTCTTTAGTTTAGCAAGGAGCTGGTGTGGCCAGCTGTGCTGTGTTCTTTTGGATAGGGACTCATGATGACAACAGGGATCACCTCTGGGGGAGCCAATCCTTCCAGCATTCCTCTAATGGGCTACTGCAGAACTGGTATGACTTCTGAGTTCAAAATCACCCTGAGCAATGGCTTGAAATATGGCTTAAAATGGCTTAAATAATGTCACATCTCCAGGATGATTGGACTCATTAAGTAACAGTTGGAGATTACAGAGGAAGCAGAATTAATGAAAATAGGAAGCTGGTTCTTTTATTTGTCATACAAGAGTGAGAAGTAAATTTTTTAACTCTATACAGAAGCATAATATGATGATCTATAAAAAGGGAAACAAAGACAGAATGCAGTCTATTCACAAAACGGCTTTGTATGAAAGACTAAAATTTGAATATTTCAAAAGATTTATTTATTTTCTGGGATAGTATGTAGGCTTCTCATCAGCTTCCCCCTGATTTATTTTCAAATAAACTAAAATATTCCTGATGGAAAACCAATTTTGGTGAAAGAAAATTTTCCTAAGTGACTGAAACACCAGCAAAAAAAGTTGTACAACATCCAGCCTCTTGTAATCAGAACACCTATGTAAGGTTTGTAAACCTCTCTAAGTCATGCATTCATTTCAGGAAATTGTTATGAGCTTAAGAAATCCTTAGAAATTTATTATTCTTTGATCCAGGTCAGCCTGTGTTTTTCTGAGTTTGAATTATACATGTACCTAATTTTAAAGCATTCAGAAAGTCAGGAAAATACAAGAACATGCTTCAAGAACAATGGTCAAAAATACAAACAAATACCAAAGATGAGAGCCACTGATCATCTTACTCTTACATTTAGCTGTAGAATTGAATACTGTGCTCTTTAGATTTAGGGCATTAAAAGTATATTTACAGATTCCTGCCAGATTTTTGTAAAATTTTGTTTCATCCAAGACTGGCTGTGTATCCCACTAAAGAGGAACAGCAGATTTGCTTGCAATAGCACAGATGTATAGAAATGGAAATATGGAATAGGTGCACTGTGTCACAAATGGGATTGCTCTTCTTTGCCACAAATCCCACTCTGAAGGAAAGGGTACAGATCTCGAGTAAATCTGCAGCTGGGACTTGCTGTGTTGCAGAAGACAGTGTGTGCAGAAGTCACTACATGGGACTGGGGCTGACTTGTACAACCCATTTGCAAGTTAAAATCCTCTGCCAGACTTGTTGCTTCATTTAGAACTAAGTCTACAGGATTGCAATGTCAAATCAAATAATGAGTTGACATTGAAATAATATAAAAATATATTCATGTATTACTATCTCAATTACTTAACAAAATCTCCAGGACATTTGCAAACATTTTCTTTTAATAAAAATAACTTTTAAAGTGTAGGAAAACAGGAGGATGCAACAGGAGATGAATGGGGGAACATGACAACTGTTAGAAAATGTTTGCATCAAGAATACATGACTCATCTATAGCAGATGTATCTGCACAAATATTGATATATTTTTATCTATATATCATAGTAATTGCCTTGAGGCAGAATTATATAAATCATCATTTATGGAAAACCCTCAAAGGAATTACTTCCTGTTATTTAAATTTCATCTCAAGAGCAAAGATATGCCATAAGAAAATTGCCCAAGATTTTCTCTCCTGTACGTATGCAAATATTCGTACACTCATTTTTCTCCCTTTACTTGACATTTACTTTGTTCACATCCATGATATGGCCCTTCCTTCTCTGTTGGAGAGGGGGGACATGAAGCCAAACAAGTTAACAGTTTATGTTCCTATCTGTAGTTCTCGCATCTTTTTCCATTTATGATCAGTGCTTATATTCACATGTCAAGCTCAGCACAGTACTAATAATCCTAAATCTTCCAAAACAATTGTTTTGGCTATTCTCTTCCTTTTGGACAAACAGAGAGAACACAAGCTCTGGGTGTGAGTCTCCTTTTGCAGAGTTTGGGTCTTTACTGCTGAACAATCATGTCCCTAGCTGAGAACCATCCAGAAAAGTCCTGGGTAATAAAAATTCTCAACCTTAGAAGGCAGCCTTACACCCATGAGTGTAAAGAGTTCCCCAGCTTGTTATTATCTCCCCCAACATCAGCTTTCACTCCACAGAGTTACTTAATGCAAGTCTTGAAGGCAGCCAACAGGATAACAAAGTATTGTGGGTCCAGGCACTACAAAGGAAATTTACCCCAAATCTATCTCATACAATTTTGCACACACTCAGAGGCACAACACACCCCCCACAGATCCCTTCAAGTGGCTCATAATCCTCATAACACATTGGTTAGGAGAGGCAGACTTTCCAATACTTGATGAATTGGTATTTAAAACACCAATTTTAACACCTGCAAAGGTGTTTAGAACAAAATTTGAATTTCTATTTTAAGATAAATGCAAATTTATGACACAGTAAAAAGCAGCAGTAGTGTCTTCAGAAGCAGTACATGTGGATAAGTATCCAGGATTTAAATGAGATTGCATGCTT
The DNA here is from genome assembly GCF_014805655.1 of Passer montanus. Lineage (NCBI taxonomy): Eukaryota > Metazoa > Chordata > Aves > Passeriformes > Passeridae > Passer > Passer montanus. The sequence continues at coordinate 194,532 of NW_024366937.1, forward strand.
ATGCAACTTAAAACAACTACAAAACTGTAATGGAAGTACAGTCTATGTAGATAATGTGGTTTTGTCCCTTCCCTGCCTGCATCTTGTATAAAAATTATCTGATGGGAGTGCCACTGGCAGTGGCTGGGTTCCTCACTAGACAGCTGCTGAGGGAAGGGGAGCATCTTTGTTTGCATCAGACACCCCCATCCAACTCAGCACTGGGCAGCACCATCCCTCCAAAGCTGCACATTCATGCAGGGCTTCAAAAGAAGGAGAAAATTCCCACCATGCTTCCCTGTCTCCTTTTTCACTGCCTTTCACAGCACATACAGGCAGAAGTCCCTGGTTAAAAGCATACTGTTAGCATGTGTTTAAAAGTCCTTCCAAGAATTGTGATTTTTAGCTCACAGTTTAAAAGAAAATGGAGAGCAACTGAAGGGAAACAGGAGATATATTGTGGATTGAGACTGCATCAGACACAATTCACTGCAGGAGGCTGGAGGCCATGCCAAAGCACCAGCAATGGAACAGAGAAATTTTTAGCGTGAGCTGTTACAAAATACCCTTAAAAAAAAAAAGACCTGAAAGTGGAAAGGTAGAGAACTGATGTAAAAACCTGATTCACCAAGGGCACAGGCTCAGAAGCAGCACTTTGGTTTATATTCCCACCACTCTCTGCTCACAAAGAGTGGGGAACATACCAACACAGTGACTGATAACTGCGCTCATAAAAAGGAATCCTGGATGTTGTTAAGCAATTGCTTTAGCAGAATGTCTGACCAAAAGGCTTACAGCTGCCAATGTTCCTTTTTCACTTGCAGGTTGGTCTCTGCAATGCCAGCAGATGAAAGGACATTCAGTTCCTGCTCTGAGCAGCATTTTCGTTTCCTCTGGGTCTTGTGGAGCTCCTGTGATTGACCAACTCACTCTGCAGCCATGCCTCCTCATCTTTTGGCATCTCAGACACCCACAGGTCAGTGGATTCTGGAATATTCTTTGAGACAAGTTGTTGGTTTTCTATCCTACAGCAGCCTTTTTTCTGGATGGTGGGGATTACAGCATTCCTGACCTCCCTTTTAGGGTCTGTGAAGCGGGACTCAAAGAGTGGTACTGTAGGCAAGGAGTAAATTGTATAGCAGCTACTGCAGCCATCCCATAATATTTTCCATCAGCACTTCACCAAAATTCCCTGGTATCTTTGGTGAGATAGAACAATGAGCCCTGTGGTGTTTCAGAGATCTTCTAGGACATTTTCCCGGGAAAGGTAGATCTCCACTGTGTCAGTTCTGCATGGCCTGGTTCTTTGTACTGGGGAGGGCCATAGAGGTGCCATTCTCCCCTTTGGTAACATTTTTTTTTTCTGATACCATGTCAAAGTTACTTGGAAATACAGTTGTATATTAGAAAAAAAAAATGCCATCACCTCTATTTATTTCCCCTTTGGTACAGAAAAGGAAAGACATTAACATTTCACAAAGAAGTCACTGGGTCTGAGCAGCACTTCCCATCTGATTACAAAAAACTGTGTTTGTTAATCAATAAGTCCAAGACTGATAAATGGTCAATTGGGAATTAACTTTTTCAGATAGAAGAAGCTGGTGCCAAACTAAAGGCTTTTGAGTTTCCTTATCATTAGAATGAGAGTTGCTATTTTTCTTGCAACCTTTATCATTATACTAGGCAGATCAAGATAGCCTGAACTCCATAGAACTTAAAATCCAAGCCCAAATCCAAATATCACAGCTTCTGCCTGTCTGTGTTTCTTGTGAGTTTGAAGTCATCAACGTTTGAGATAATTTTTCATGGCAGAACCCAAGAGTAGTATCAGAGCTGGCCTTTGCAAGAGAGCAGAACAGATCTGACTGGAGCCAGTAGAGACTGGCAGAAATGCTAAGGAGAATCTGTCACAGCTCAGCATCTGCTGGGACAGATAAAGCAAACCCAACTTGCATGAAAACGTGGGGAGGGAGTGAGGAAGATGTAAGAAAAGGATTAAAAACTAAGCAGAAGTATATTTATACACATAAGAATAATGCTGGTGTGTGCAACGCATGTATGAAAGCTAACAATACTCTGTTTAATCATTTTGTTAAACAATTTGGGGAGGTCAACTCAGGTCACAGAGCAGAGATATTGTGAGCACATAATGGAGAAGAAATCTCATAGGAAAGGGAAACGAGAAAGTCAAGTGAAAAGAGGGCATTTAACTTTTTGGGGAGGAATTCTTAAAAGAGATGGATAAGATAAGAAAACTAATGCAACCTGACTTCTTCATTTCTTATTAATGTGGAGCAAAAAATGTAATGAGGATATGTGAAAGATTACAACAAACATATTGCAGGGGCACCTAGGAGAGGGAGAAAATCCCTGAATCACTTGCCAAGTAGATAAGGAAGCTTTGATATAAAAATAGCAATGACTATCAGCTACAGATTCTTAGTACCTTTGTTCCATTACCAAAGAAAAGCCCATCAAGTGAGAGCTGGTATTTCTATTTTCATGTCTGATAACAGATCTACCTCAAAATGAGACCTCAGGCACTGGGGCACAGCTCACTGTACAGGATTTTTCCAGCACTCCCAGCCTTCATTTTAATACCCTGCACTTTAACAGCTGCAGAGCAAAATAAAAGCCTATCAAATGGAAAGTTAAAAACAAAAACCTCAGGTCAAAAACTCTGATTTTGGCAGTGTACTTCAGCAGTGGCCACATGCCAAAAGGAGTAGTCCCTGGGGTGCTGTGCCCTGTGCTGGGGTGGCACTGCTTGGCAGGAGCAGAGGGCAGAGCAGGGCTGCTCTGCTTCTGACAGCCTGGGACACCCAGGCTTCATCCCAGCTCACAGGGAAGCCCAGCAGAGACCAAGAGAGAAACTGCCAGCAGACAGAGGAGAAAAGCTCTTGGAGGTTTTTCCAGCAGCAGCAATCTCCTCTGGACTTCCCAGGGCACTAATCTGACCTCGTTTTCCCCATATTTAGCTGTGCCAGCCTGTCCCCTCCAGAAATCTCCATGGCTGATCAAAAGGAGGTAGGGCAGGGTGCTCCAGCAGCCTTGTGGTGTCTCTGGCCTCTCTGACAGCCCACACTGCAGAATTCAATCTTCCCCATTGTGCTGTCATGTCAAAATGAGAGGGAGTCGTGTGGAACTGCTCTGCAGCCATGTTACCCTTGTGAAAAATAAACAAGCTTCTTCTGGGTTTAATAGCCCACACTGCAGAATTTAATTTTCCCCATTGTGCTGTCATGTCAGAATGAGAGGGAGTCATGTGTGGAACAGCTCTGCAGCCATGTTACCCTTGTGAAAAATCAACAAGAAGCTTCTTCTGGGTTTAACACAACAGTGCTGAGCCTTAAGACCCTTAGTACGGTATTAACATTTCCATGATGCATTTTCAGAACTTTAACTGTAATAAAACAATGTGTTCCCCAGAGCACAAGACAACAGTTTTTAAGCCAAATAGAATTAATGAGGCTGAGTGATGTTTGCATCTTTCAGTATTCTCAGTCCTGTGAGCAGATATGTTTATGTTCAGCAATCTGAATACTACAGAAAACATTAATTTTTACCATATCACTTCAGCTGAGCTTGAGTTAAAGACTAAAAAATTTAGTGCTCTGCTTTATTATAACTAATATTACAGCTGGAAAAGAACTTTAGTTTCGTGTTCCCAGCTTCTTCAATTTTTTCACTTTTAAACACATATACATGTGCCAGCATATTTCACAGGCCTTTTGATGTTTTATTATCTCTGTATGTGGGTGGCTTGTTTCCAGCTATAGTTTGAAGTGCAAATTTCCCTCTCAGTTTTCCTATGTGAAGGTTAAAAATACAGTCATGAAATATCTGCCACATGTTTTCTTTCCTGGGTTTCTGAAGCAGAAATCTAAAACCAGGTACTTCTCTTCAAATATTTCTATTATTTTAAAAAACTGCTCCAACAAATAATTATATAACAATAAGCTGTTAAATAAACATAAAAAGATTCAAGGCCCATTGTCCCTAGATATTTCTCCATATCCCTGAAGAGTTAACTGTAATGTCTGCCCTGATAAAAATCTCTTGGGACCAACAAGCATAGCAGCAAAAGGAATCACAACGGGTTGGGGATTAACTCAGCATCTGCTGTTTGCAGCCCACTGTGTGCTTCTGGGGCTTTGCATCTTATTGTGACTCATATGGAAATGAGGAGATGGATCCCAAACAGAGCTTTGCTTTCAAAATCAGACATAAAATAATCTATTTCTTAAATGAACATTTCCCTCTGACATACTGAAAATGAACATGAAAGTGTTAGCTGTGAGTTATGCTTCATTTTTTATTCAGTGTTCTTGCAAAGCAGGACAGCATTTTCCCAGATCTGTTGGTCCATTGGTCAATGGCAGAAGCCAAACACTATAACGTGGCTCCTTGGAATTTTGCTGTCTAGGGACTTTTTAAATCATATCAGCTGTGCTGTACATGGCAGTGAAGAAAGGAGGAGGGAGCAGGTTAAGTATTTTGTTCTCTATGTCTGAAAAACAGAAGTGTTTTGTATGGAAATTAATGTTTAAAAGTAATCCCAGCGCCTTCAACCTTTAAGTGCTGTCAAAGATTAAAAAGGGTCAAAGGGAGCTCGCTGACTTTTGAAATTAGCACTTTTTCAAAAGACAAAAAGTTGCATAAGGGTCTTTCCAGCAAGCAGGTGTGAGCAGGGTGGTGCTGCCCCTGGGCCAGCCGGGCTGAGCCAGCTCGGGGCAGCCTGGCAAACCTTGCTGCTGGTGCAGGGCAGCAGTCAGTGATCACTTCTGCCTAGCAAAGGGCAGCAGGGAGAAAAGTGGGCTTTGCTCAGTCAGATTTTCTCCCTGTAACAATCTTGAGGCACTCTGTGTCCTTTATTACTGCAGTAGCCTTGTGAAGGACTTGTGCCTCTCATTGAAACAGTCAGACATTGAAAGAAAACAACTAAAAGGTAGATGTTTATTCTCAATTTCTTTAACTTCATGACTATGAAGGTGATCCCTTTTAAGTTTCATGAGAACAGACAGAAATGTGATTTTTCAGGTTGTAAATGCTCCTTTTAGAACAGAGCAGCAGCAGCAGCTGCAGAGGGGTGGTTCTGTGACCTGACCCAGCACTCCTGGTGTGCTGCTCCTTCTCCAAGAGGTGGCTGCTCTGCTGCTGCCAAGCATAGGCAAAATAGGTGCAACACCGATGATGATAAGGTGGGACTTTTTAAATCCATGCTGGCCAATGGTGATAGGAGTCTTAATCCAGCAATTGCTATGATGACAGAAGTGAATTCAAGCTGAAGATTGGTCTTTCCTCTACACCTTTGGATTCTTTTTGCTTTGTTAAGATTCTTAGTACTTTCCCCACAGACAGACTTTCTTTGGGAGTTTTGTGACTGCTTTTCCTTTCCTTACCTGTGACTTTCAATATCTTTTAGCCACTATTCTGTAGCTCATTTATTGCCACCACCTTCTTCCTCTTTCCTTTCTCTACCCTCTCTTTCAGCATGATGTGAACTGTGCATTTCCAGCTAGGCCAAACTGTAAGAGTGTGTCTTTTCATTTGTGGGAGATATGAAATATTAAAACAAACATTTTCCTGTTTCACTCTCAGTAAGAGCTTAAAGGAGCTATTACAGGGATTATTTTTCCTCTACTTACTGGAAAACAAAGATAAAAATGTAGCTTTCAAGTAGGTCATTTAATCTTGGAACATTTAATTGTGAGGTTGCCAGCCATGATTTGATTTCTCATCTTCTATTATTCCAAGGTTACAAACCTTCCAATTCATTTATATTTATAAACAATGTTCCCACTATATTACATGCATGGATTATTAGGAACACCTCCCAGTGGAGTACTGTCAACTTTTTGTACATAATTAATTAGAAGCCTCAAAGCCACCTTTTATCAAACTTTCACAGAGGTTTAGCATATCAGAAATCTCAAAATGAAAGAACTCTGTTTAGACCAAAGGGCTATCCAGCTTACTCAAGTAAGGAAATACTTTATATTTCATGGCATTTTTTAAAAAAAATTAAAAATAATTAAAGCCAAAGTGGAAATCACCTAGGGAAGAATGTGGCTGCCGTGATAACAGAATTGTATTTCACAGTAAAGGGAGCCAAACCCTGGCTCCAATTAACAGTCCAGTTCTGATAAAATAAGTCAAAGGAGAAAACAGCCTGACCAAAAGGATGATCCTGCCTGCAAAAGAATCGAGATGGGAGTAAGAACTGACCCCTAACAGTTAAACTCCTTATAAATCTTCCACAAGGTGGGAAAAGACAGCAAATGCAGTCAGTGCTCTGCCTACTTGCATGGCTTCTGATTTTTACAGTAGCTCCTCAGAGGCAAATTGAGCCTTTCAGCTTCAAATTAACTTGCAAAACTTTGGCTGGGAGGCCAGGCCAACCTCACACAGGCCCCGTGCCCATGGGAGCTCACACATTATCATCCTCATTTGGTACTTGCCACATGCAACACCTGAGAGCAGGTCTGGGATAGCTCTGCAGCACCTGGGGTGAGCTGGCTAGGAGCAGAAACACTCGTTTTCCATTGCATGCTCATTTCCTTGCCATCCTAACACATTCTGGATCACTATTTGTGAGCTCCCTGCCAGGGGAAGTGCCATGGTGAATGTGATTTATAGGCAGCAAACACCCCTTTGATTTGGACATCACCGGCGTGTAAAAATCAAATGCAAATTTCGCAGATTTCTCAAGAGCCAGTACTAATTAGCATTTTATTGGGAATTTTGGGGCATGACTTGTCACCTGTAAGAGCAGTTATTACTTTGCATAAATTTTGCTATGAAAGATAACATATCTGTAGAACTTAAAGACTTTTCCCTCTTCTTTCCCTTACCACAAATTACCCTGGGAACCAAGGTGGCATTGCAACAGGGGATACTGCTCATGATTTCACAAATTAGTGGCCTGGGCCCTGTCACAGAGCTGGATTATCTGGAATACAGCCAATGGTTACATTCCTACCATTCATTCTGATGCCCAGGAGATAACATGAACTCTGTATGTGAGACAAGCAAATCTTTCAACCACACTAAAAGATCATAATTACATAATATAATTTTTAACAGCAGATTGGAACCACTTCCCAGGATCAACAGCTTTGTGTTTTTCAAATGCTATATAAAGCAGCAAGACTAAGAGCTGAGTTTTCCTTCTCCTGATAGGTCGCGCTGATGCAGCAGCCCTTGAACTGAACAGACAGTTTCTCTCTAGAGAAAATCATATATTTAGTGTCCCAAATGGTAGGTTAGATGTCAGATTTAATTTGAAACCTGAGATGTTGTAATTCCAGAGAAACTGTTGGTAAAATGTTTCTGTTTAAACAAGAGGACATTGGTTTAATTGAGTTCTCTCGTTCTTCTTGGTATTATTTATTTTTAATGAGTAATGATTCCTAAAAAAAATAAATAAATTAAGAAGTCAAAGACTAGCAGGCTGAAGAGAAAGTTCCCTGTGGTACTAAAAGACAGTAAAATTCAAAGATTCTGTTGATAAAATCTTTATTCTTATCTGTGCTCTTAACACTGCCCAGGTACTATTACACTGTCTACAACAAAGAAAATTTCCTCTTCCCAGGGACTGAAACTGGAATTTTGATTTAATAAGATAGGAATGCAAACAACACACCTTGCAGCATTCTGAATAATTTACTACATTAACCTTGAATAGACTGATGCATTTTATATTGCATTTATCCTAACATGTACCTCTGCATCTCTTCTACACACAATAGCCAAAATCCACATGACAGTTCTACCAGAAATATCTTGGCCAGCTTAGAATCTTATACTTGTTTTACATCAGTGAATCAGCTCACCGTATTTTATGCATTCCAATTGTACATTTCTGCAGCTAGGGTCTTCATCTTGGGCTTCATTTATATTCAGTGGAGATCTAGTAAACAATTCTAGAACACAGGCTAAAATCCTTTAAATGTTAGTGATCCCCTTGTATCAAAGCAGTGAAAATTTTTATCTGTGTAAGTAGCAGAAGTAGAAAAGGCTTGGACATTGAAAACTTCCTTAATAATTTTCATAAAACATTGAGATTGTCTGAACTGCAGTAAAAAAAAAGCACTGATTGCCACTTCAAGGCTTCTAGTTGAAAGGAGAGGACATTGTTGTCTTTCTTTGTCCTGTGTAATGACTTGCAGAAATTCTGTAAACCCATTTTCTTTAAGAAAAAAAAAAAAAATCATTGCCATTAGTGTCTTTTGGGACACCTCATATAAATAGTTAAAATTGCCCTGCTTTACTCAGTTTAATTATTTATTTGGAGAATAATTACTTTAGATGTCACTTCCATTATCATGGAAGTTGTAAAGGATCCTGAAACTGAAACAAATACTGTCTTCTTGAGATCAGTGACCTTAGCATTACAGACACTATTTTAATTGTTGTTTCATTGCAGAACCCATCTAGAATATGAATGAAGGTGACTCTCAGACTGTCCTAAGATTTATTTTAGAAGAGTTAACAAAACCTACTGATAACAAGAGGTAAAGGATTTCCCATTGAAGATGCTTGTTTGTGCCTTTCAAAGTCTTGTAGAAAATAATGTATGCCTCAGCAGCAGTGGAATAGGTAAAAGAAATAGTATTAATGGGCAGTCAACATAAAATATGAATTTTATGATACAATATTGTTATTGAGGCTAGAATCAATGAGTTAATTGAATTAATTTCTTTCTTTTGAAACCTAATGCTCTCGTACATATGTGTGCAAAGTAGGTGCCTGCCAAAACCAACACTGAAAATGCTCCTATTCATTAAAGAAAGGCAAATTTATTTATTCAGTTTATTATATACTCAATTGATTTCCTAAGGGTTTGCACACAACTGCCCAGTTCTGTGAAACATCAACTTTGCCCACCTCCCAGAAGGACACCAAAGTTTTCACTAAACATATTGTTGCTGTTAAGGACTTTCACAACATTCATTGCCTGTCGCTGAACAGGAGAAAATGTGGACTGGGCCACACTGTCCAAACCAGCAGCCAGTCTCCAGCAGCAGCTGAAGGCAGATGGCCAGGGGGGAAATGAGGACCATGGCACAAAGTCTGACATTTCCCCTCTCAGTCCCTCAGCTCCCAACCATCCACAGCCCAGGGGTTGCTGGAGCTGGGTGCACTCTTTGCTCTCAATCATGTCCACTGCACATCCCACAATGTGCTGAGTCCCCCTTCAGCCAAGGAAACATTCAGCTTTCAGGTCTTTTAGCCCAAGACCCATCCTCTCCAGCCTCTCCAGTAACTGTGTTCTGTCCTGGCAGATTTTGCAGCTGTGCCTAATTAACCATTACAGTCTTCATTTCTAATTCTGTGCCACTCTTCCTTGTCACATCCTCCTCCATGCACAGCATATTTGCACTCACAAATTTATGCTTTGTTATTCAGTGTTGTCTGGATTTGTATTTTGGTGCTTATGAACTTGGAGCGACTCTTTATTCCTGGAATACTAATGCAGAATTGCTGAATTGAAAGTGTCCAGGCATAAAACTGGTTTGTTCCATAGGTTAAAGACAGGTCTTTCCCTCTACCCAGAAAATCAACATTGTCACCATCTCAATATTATTCCTCAAAAGATCCTTCCATACCACAGAGATTAAGAAGGATACCTTTAGGTACAAACTGAGGGGTTTTTTTCTTAGTCAGCAAAGATTCTACTATCTGCCCTTACTTACATAAGGTTCACTTCCACACCTACCTTGAGTATCTTTAGCTCAGTTTGGCAGATTAAAACATTTATGGCCAAGTTTTGTGCTATTTCTGTCAGAAGTCAACTTTCTAATTTCTCAACACATAAAATGTTGTTTTTCCAACCATCTTTCAAGACTTACTATATTTGATTTGAAATCTTCTCTACTCATTTACTATATGCCATCTTTCTTATTGCAACCACAATACCATCTGTGCTGAGATTTGTTACATGAGGTTTTTGCTTTGGATATCAACTATTTCTATAAAATATCACTTGAAATCAATTAGTCACTTTGGACATAAAGATAAACTAAACAAACAGTTCCATCTATCTTCCTATGCTTTTTTTTCCCTTTAGCTTTATGGTATTTTGAGAAGCACCAGATTTGCTTGATGAATGGTTGCCTATTTAATGATAAAAGATAAAAATTCTGTAACAGCAGTTGGGGGGGAAAATACAGGGAGAAAATAGATGGCTCTTCTCATCATCATCATCCCAAATGAAGGAAAATGTCCTTCAGGCTGGACTAGTGACCAAGAGTCAGCTCTGCATCTGTCTGTGGGGGTGCTGTCAGCCACGGGACGATGACTGAAGGGGATCCCATCCCACTCAGGGGGCAGGCCCAGGTCCCAGCCAGGAGAAACTCCTGGGGCAGGGATGAGAACACAGTTACAGACGCAGCAGAGCCAAGGGGGGGAATTGGGAAGGTAGCTCAGGGTCTGCATTTTTATGCAGGCAGGAACAGAAATTACAGAGGCCAATGGCAAGCCTTTTCCTTAAATCAAGTTAAAGATTGTCTTTTCACTCTGCTGCCAAACTAAATGTTCAAAAATCATAAATCAGTATCCCAAGTATGACAAGTCGAACTTCAAAAAGCAGGAACTTAAAAGTATTGGCCATCTTTGACCCTGAACACCATCACAATAAGGTTTCTGAGGCCCTCAGGAACATCAGCATTACATGTCTGAGCTCCTGTAGCTGCAACAGCTACAGATTTCACTGGAATCCCTTTGGGCTTATTTCCACACTCATATTATTGGATCTCTCCACAAAGTGGGACTTTAATATCACACAATTCCTTGACAACAGACTTCCAGGGACCCCAGTGACATTAGACAGCCATTCTAGGGCCTGTGGGCTTCTCTGACCTTCATTGGGCCACAAATTAGCCAAGGATTGCTCCTCCCTCTGCTCCTGCCAAAAACCTCTCCATGAACTCCCCGTCAGTATTTACTCTGGCTTGGATACTCTGCCTGTGTGTGAAATGGGAGTTCCACCTGTGTCCTCACAACCAGATTAATCTCATTTTAGCACAGATAGCTGCGCTAGGAAGGGAGCTCCAACCTGCCAAGTCCTGGCCACTGTGCAGAGCAGACATTGTGACTGCAGAGGAAGCTGGGCCAGGGAAGAGGTCTGGTTGAAAAAGTGACCTGACACAAAATTCCCAGATCCTTTAGAGCAGTGGCTCCGTGAGGTGGCTCCCTGAACAATCCTTCAGCCATTAATGCCAGCACAAAGGAGATCCCAGGGACACAGAGACTTCCCTCTAGTCTGCACTTAGATGCAGTTAAATTGCAGTCATGGAAACAAACATAAATTCCCTGAGGTCATTTGACGGTCCTGCAAGTTTTTCTGCCATGGTTAGAGCTCAAGCTGTTTTTAAAGAGACCACAAATATAGAATGAGGAAATATGGATATTATACTTTTTCTTTCAAGTGTTTTCAGTTAGATCTTCAGATTGCAAAACCTTCAGGGCAGGGCTCACCCATCTTTCTGCATCTTCAGAAAGAGCTTACTTGGCCTTTCAAATAAACACACTGGGTAATATGAAAAACGGAGAGGACAGTGTTGCTGTCATGTCTGGTAGAGGCCCAGATAAAGTTTGCTCCTCTTATCATAATGAATAACTGCATTTTGCACAAATGAGAGCTAGAAATGGCCCTTCTTAACCTATGGACAATTATACAAAATGAACCAAAACCACACCTATTAACAATCATGAAGGATCCTTCCTGACTAAATCAGCTTAATCTCACTGTCCCCTGAAAGAAAGTTTGTGTAGCCTGCAGGTCACCTCCATGCTAGTTTTTCTTCTTCCTCCCTGAGTACATGCAGTTTAGACCACTGATATGAACTTTACAGGGTTGCAGATTTTGGGGCATACCACTAAAAATGAAGGATTTGGGAAGTAAAAGAACAAGCTGTTGGAGTATAACAGTTTACATTCACCCATTAATTCTCAAAAATCACAAAAATGTACACTCTGTGGACCAGCTTTTACTAAATGCCAGGAAAACAAAGATGTTGTTTTAAGCAACTTGGTGCATGCAATGAAACAGAACCTAACCTTAAAGGGGTTTGGGGTTGTTTTTTTCCTGAAATCTGACAGATATTGAGAAAGAGTTTTAGTGAGAATGCCTCAATCTGGGGTTTTCCCAGTACATTTTTTGTAAGCCACGAAGTATGAATGAAAGGAAATTGTAGCCTCAGCTGTGTCCCCCTTGGTCATCCCAAAGTCCCCAGGCAGGGCCACAATAGGTGTGCTCACAGGGTGCTCAAAGGGGGCTCACAGCTATGGTGCACCACTGCTGTCCACAGGTACATCAGGTACACCTTTTCTTTAGGCATGGACTTGGATTTATGCATCAGGACCAAAGCAAATCAGCAGAGGTCTCTGGGTGCCAGTGAAATGATAACAACATTATCACCAAGCCCATGTTTGTTATTTTTTGCCAGATACCTTACATAAATGAAAGTTAAATCTTCTTATAGACCCTCAAACCATAGACCTTCATTTGAGATTAACACAACGCCATATTTTGAAAAATAATTCAATAATTTAAGAGTAATTCAATGGTTAGAAGTAGCTTAGTAGATCTTTTTCTTGAGAAACCTCACCAAGTGGCATCTACTCACAAAAGCAGCACAAGACAATGTAACCACATCTTTAATTTGCTGCTACTACTGAATAGGTTGGTTTGTCCTGTGCTTTTATTTTACAGTAGCTTTGATTACACTTTTCTATATAAAGTCTGCATCTGACAGCGTGGAACACATTTATCTGAAGTATGGAAAGAAATAACAGTAATAGGATCTCCTGCTTGTATGTGAGAGAGTGGATGAGAACATAACAAATTCACCTGTGCCATTACCTCTCTGAAGAAAAAGTCAGAATTTGAGCTGCAGTGACCTTGTGGTCACAAAGATCACAAATTGCAAGACAGAAGGTGTGGAAAGGATAGGGCTGCAGTTAGACAGGTGTACATTGTTACAATACATCCTGCAGTTGTATATCCAAAACTAGTTCTCTTAAGACAGAAATCAGGCTTCCTCTCATGTCGTTCAATAGTTTACAAAATACAACTGACAATAATTCACACAGTTGTTCAGCGGCAGTAAGGGAAGTATCACTTCATTTAAAGACCTAGACCCCAGGAAGAAAATGCAGGAAGTGCCAAAAATACAGACATTACCAACTTGCCCAGATGAATTTGGCACAGCCCTTCACAAAATACAGGAAAAGTCTTTTTTAAGGGAGTTGCAGCTGAAGCCAAACGGAATTTAGTAATATTGACAGGAATGTTATGGTAAAGTAAGGATTTTCCTTGAATTTGAATTTTGATTTTCCTTGATAGTAAGGAAAACCAAAGTTCTAGCATATGTAGAGAAATATGCTTTGTGAACTAAACTAATAGAAATGTTCCTATTTAACAAATTAGTAATACATCCAATGCTGTTTGCTTTTGTCATTATAAACCAAGTTACATCCTGTCTGGACTGAGCTGTGTGACTACTAAGAGAGATCCCTGTCTTGTAGGGATTCCTAAGCTCCAAAAGAGATCACCATCACATTTAGGTTCTTTCCAGGCTGCAAAGGCACAGATGTTTCCCCACAGTTTTGAAACTCATGGCTCAGACCTCCAGCTATGGAATACCACATAGTAATCAACACCACCAGAACTAAAAAAATATATAACTCTGCTCTGAGCACCAGAATCTGTGCTGCTCTTCACATCTAACTTTTCATGCCACCTTGTTAAGGACTGTGTGAGTCTATAATGTAATTTAGAAGAGCTTTTCTGTTCATAAAGCTGTGGCATCTCTTGAGGAGTTAATATTTGTTCTGAGGATCAACAGGTGCTATAACTGAAATTAAAGATGACTTTTTCATCTAAAAAATCCTTTCTAAGCCTCATTGACTTAGTGCCCTATTCACAGTCTAGAGTTTGGAGCTAAAACAGAGAACACAGAGCCATGGTGCTGCTGACAGAAAAAGACAGTTATTGGAGGGTTTTATCCCATTTGATCCTACTCACAGTATATCTCAATTTCACACCATGTTTTAATCAAAGTAAGCTTTTATGAATATCCACTACTACTTACCCTAATAGAGCCTAGGACTGAGAAACCCTCATGCTAGGGAGTAGGACCTAGGTATTAAAATAATTCTCATTAAGCAACATAAAATTCAGAGAAACATATTTCAAGGCCCACTGAGTTAAAAGAACTAGGACACAGTAGCAGTGGTTAGGTATTTATTAATTTCCCTTAGGTTACAACAGTCACTTTCACAAACAGGTTACAAAAAACATCATTTTGCAGCACCAGATTAGGCTGCATGTGATTTGGCCACTTAAGCATCAGAAGTGCCATGAACAGTGTAAAAACTGACGCCAAAGTGGAAAGGCATCAGCCATCTTCATGCTGTGCCCTGCCACTGTTAGGAACAGTGTCTTGAGGTTGGCTGTTTTTAATGGTAGATTTTTCCAAAGCCTGCAGATCCCAATGTCGTGTTTCATTTCCCCGAGGACATCAGACTGAAGGAAAATCCAGAACACACAGGACTACTTACTAAGCTTGCCTTTATGCAACTTCATATTTCAAAGAATTAACAAATAATGCCAAAAGCTCTATTGTAAGGATGAGAAAAGTATCTCAGGAAGTTTTTTTCCTTTACAAGGCTAATCAATATAATATTTTAGGTATGCTATCCAGACCACATTCCCATATTATGCTGAAAGGAAAGAAAGAAGAATGACAGATAGAATGGTGTTTTCATTACAGTTTAACTGTTTCAAACAGTTTAACATTTTTTTTAATATGGTGTATAGTCCAAATCTTAGAATATAATTAGATAGTGAAGGAATCATCACTACAATCTTAGCCAACAGGACAGTTTTTCAGGGATTATTTCTCAGCAAAGGATCAAAATCCCAGACCCATTAAATTAGAGCAAAATTCATTGTGTGAAAGTGAGGAGGGCTGGATTTGTCTGGCCCATACAATACTGCAAACACGACCACAAGCCCTGAGTGCCTGCCTTGGGATAAAAAAAAGATATTGAGCTTACAAAAGCCATCTATCTCCCCGTGAAAGCAAATACCACAAAGGCTGTTCCACTCCGTGATTCACTGTTGAATGTTTTGATTCAGTTGGGCTCTGGCTGTCTGATGTCACTCCTTCACACACGTGCTTAATTTGACATACAGAGCCAAAGACAAGTTCCACTGAAGTCCTGTGATTTGCTTAGTGGTAGGATGAAAAAACTCCCACTGGCTTCAAGTGTGAAAGATCAGAGACTGAAGGATCAAACTTTATAGCAAGTAGGGTCAAGCAGCAAGTTCCCAATCCACAATATGAGCATTGGTTTTTATTATCTATAACTGCTCTGCTCTGAAGGACTCTTTCCAGCATGACAGTTCCTCCTTTTTTTCTGAATGGCTGTTATCAGATCACAGAGCTGTTTATATGTGCTCCCTATGACATTGCCTTTTTTTTTTCTTTTTTTTTATCAAGCCATTTTTCCACCATGAAACAGGACATTTATTGTTCATATATAAGAGGCAATGAACCTGCAAAAGCAGCGTTCATAAAACCTGGAAACCTCCTCAACAAGCAAAATGACTAACTGTGATGGACACTCATAAATCACTCCATATCATTCATCATAATTCCTGAAGTTTCATTAATTCCTAGAGGAAAACATAAATCTAATGTGCATCTTAAGGAACCAGCAGGCTGGCTTGCTCTCCAGGCATAAAACAAATATGAAGCTCTCTTCCCTGCTGAGGAGATGCAGGTTTTGCATGTGTGCACAGCAGGAAATCCATGTCACTCAAAGTGTGGGGATATCCTGGGCAGCCCTACAGGCAGCATTTTTGTTTTCAGAATGTGCAAATGCTCCATCCTAATCCTGCCCCCACTGAACTCAGCGGACCCTTTTCCCTATAAAGCTCAGGCAGAACTATACGTATGAAGCCTTTAATCTATCTCTGCTTTTGAACAGTCAGGTTAAGAGTGCAGATTTGATTTCCAGAACTGAGGGGCCACCAGTGCCTGGGCCAGTGCTGCAGGCATCCTCTTGGAAGGCTCTTGGGCAGCTACAAAGGGTCTGGCTAACCTGCAACAGCTTGGAGGATCACAGAGAATACATACATCCAGCAGAATCCATAAAAAAAGGATAACAACAAAATCTTTTCTTTTAAAGCAGGCAAGCTGTGATAAACAGGAAAAAAAAATAAAGCCTTTAGAGTGAAGCTTGGTGCTATGCAAATTGCTCCCTGAAAATGCTAAAGCAAGTTTGACATCCTGTGGCCAGAGTCAGCATGGGAATAACTCACCCTTTCAAACCATGAGCTTGTTCACTCAGGAGATTATCCTGCTCCTGAGGGCACATATTTTTGTGTGAGGTGGGTATGACAATCTTGTGAGTGAGTATCCTGGAGGAAAGAATATAAATGTGCACACTAAATATTTTTGTCAGGGGATGATTAGGGGCTGAAAGAGAGCAATAGCACTCGAAAGCCCACAGGACATCAAAGTGTAAACATGGGATGGCTCCCAGAAAGTCTGTGTGGCCCCTCTGCTGGAGGTTATCCCCTGCCCTAAAAGAGGAATACAAATATAAATGGGGAACCAGAGACTGGGGGAAGAAAAACAAAAGAAGCTAGAGCACGGAAAGACTAGCTTCTCCTAAGAAAAACAGGTGCGGCCTGAAATGTAAATATCTCTGAAAAGATAATTTAGTCATAATCATAAGGTCTGTTTAAAAGTCTGCTGCTTCTTTTTCCAGCCCACATTTTCCAAAAGAAAGAAAAGCTGTCTTTAAAATATCTGTGATAATTGTTATGAAACAATCACATGTAGCAATCTTGGCTTTTTGGTGCACATCCAACGCACCACATCAATCTCTGTAAACCTTTCCAAAGGGTTGTGCCTGCAGTTGGGAAGAACTGATTGTACAGCAAAGATAACAAGGCAATTTGCTAGAACTTAATTTGTAACAAATTATTTCTGTGGAAAGAGCAAATGATAACAAAAGGATAACTCCAGATTTATGGAATTGAGGCAAGACCCAGCATTCCAGCTGCACAATGTCTTGGGATAAGTCATGTCTGCACAATTTTTAGCAGATTGGCTTTGAACTTTCAAGATCATTGGCATACTTTTACACAGAATAGATTTATTGATAGGTTTATTAAGATGGAATGAGTATTTATTTACTCTTGTTTTCTTTTCCAGAGCAAACAAAATTCATAAAAGATAGCCAATATATAGTATATGCTCAGCCATTACAAGCTTTTCAGTTACACAAACAGCCTTTGAATCAGGCTACAAAATGGTTATGTAGGTAAAATAACCCATATCCTCATAATCTTCAAAATATTCACCCACTGTGAGCAGCTTTCTAGTGTCTTTGCTGGGGGCAGATATAAACCTCCTACCATTTTTCAATGGTAGTGAATTTGAATTTATAAAGCAAATATTTTTATGTTTCAACAACCATTATTTCAACCTTTTAAAAACCACTGTATTTTACTCTATCTTAGAATATTTGGAAGAAGGCAAAAAATGAGAGATAAATTCCCATACTGAGGACACAAAGCAATGAAGCACTTTGAGGATTGGATTACTTCATCATGTAAGTAGGTCTTGTGGGGTTGTTGGTTTGTTATGGTTTTTCCCAGCTGATTTCAGAATATCATGGGTCTGTTCATCTTGTCCTTGTCACTCTCTACAACTTCCTGAAAGGTTGGTCTCAGCCTCCTCTCTCAGGACTAGCAGCAGGACAAGAGGAAATGGACTCAAGCTCTGCTAGAGGAGGTTCAGGCTGGACATCAGGAAGAATTTCTTCACCAAAAGGGTGGTCAGGGATGAGGATGGGCTGGACAGGGAGCTGGTGGAATCACCATCCCTGGAAGGGTTCAAGGAACAGCTCAGTGTGGCACTTGGTGCTGTGGTTTAGTTGACAAGCTGGTGTTTGGTCAGAGGTTGGACAGGATGATGTTGGAGATCTTTTCCAACCCCAATGATTCAGATGTTCAGCCCAAAGCAAATTCCTAGCTGGAGGTTTTAACTGGCAGAATAAAAAGTCATGAAGGATAGGGAAGAACCTACCCAACTGTATTCCAGCACTGCATAAAATAAAGAGGCTTTGACTCCTCACAAGGAAGAGAGAACAGCACAACTTTTTGTGCTTAGTTTACTCATTGAAACAATACTTAAAATAGGGAATTAATCTACACAAAATCATGTAATATATGTTAACTAGAGACAGGGAGATGCTCCAGATGTAACAACACTCTTGTGAAAACAATGTCTGCCTCTTTGTAAGGTTTTTCACTTATTTTTTTTAAAAAACTTTAATTATTCCATATTAGAAAATTATTATGTGCACATCTTCACCATTATCCCTACAGTTGAAAATATGTGTTGGGGCAGTCAGTGGAGACAGGTGAGTCTAGTTCTACCCAGAAAGGCTCAGTCATCCTTGCTCCAGCCTGTGCAATGATGAATTATTTAGACCCTCTGTAGTTAACTAGAGCTTCAGCTATTATTTAAATAATTTTAAATTATTCCACATTAGAAAATTATTATGTGCACATCTTCACCATTATCCCTACAGCTGAAAATATGTGTTGGGGCAGTCACTGGAGACAGGTGAGTCTAGTTCTACTCAGCAAGGCTCAGTCATCCTTGCTCCAGCCTGTGCAATGATGAATTATTTAGGCCCTCTGTAGTTAACTAGAGCTTCAGCTGTGCAGTTGATAATCAGACCACTGTCAGAGCCTGGGTTTCTTTATCAGGTGTGCAAACACACAGGCACATGCTCTTCACTTTGCAAAGGTAGTCAGTGGCAATTGCAATCAGAGAGGGGTTGCTGTGCCACTCCAAATTTGTGAGCTGTTGCTCATCAATACTTGCACCAGGAAACATTCGATTATTCTGCAAGATGCTGAATGTTCCTGTTGATTGAAACTGTTTAAGGGTGTCAAATCAAGGCTTTTCTCTCTGCTGTACCACACCTGTTCAATTTCTCTTTCATTGTTATCACAACTGCAACAAAATAAGCACATCACGTGCAAAAGGCCCCACTAACACTTTCAAAATATGAGAATTTGGTTTGCAAACTACTCCTTGATTTGTGGAGTAAAAATCTCAAGGGTACTTATATGTAACTTTCAAACAGCGCCTTAGAAACACCTTAGACAGCTAGACAGCAACTTAGAACCAAAATTTTGGTGGTATGTAGGCCAAAATTTTAGATAAGGTGAGGTCTTTATGAAGCAGCCTTGCATCACATACACATTGTGACCACAAAAGC
Source organism: Passer montanus (assembly GCF_014805655.1). Taxonomy (NCBI): domain Eukaryota; kingdom Metazoa; phylum Chordata; class Aves; order Passeriformes; family Passeridae; genus Passer; species Passer montanus. Next base: position 213,831 of record NW_024366937.1, read on the forward strand.
CACATGTCCTAAAAGGACATGATCCTATTGCATGCCATTGTCCTTTCTGCTCTCATTCACATTCTAAAATATTGCCCCAGCCTTCCATGCTGAGCATGTCTCTGCCACAGAACACACACACTGGCAGGTGCCTTTCTCATCCTGCACCTTTCTTCAGGACAAAAAATGTATGAGCAGCAGCTGTTGGAAAAGCCAGCCAGCAAAACTGGGTGTAAGGGAAGTGGGGTGGGCTGAGAGGTCTATTTTGGAGGCCAATCCCCTTGCAGCTGTAGTGGTTATGGTTAAGTATCTTCTGTAGGAGCACAGAGATCTTTGAAGGCACAATCCAGCCCGTACCCATTTTGAGAGGCCTGGCTTTATTCTATGCATAGAGCACACTGTGCAAATGGATGTTTAGCTTGTGAGAGACTATTTCTCCTCCCTGGCTGGGTGACTGAAGTTTTATAACTACATTGGTCATCACATGCAGTATAAATAACAAATACCTCTCCAGATGCATACTGAGGCCTGCATGCATTTATGCAATCAAAGCACAACACTGAGCACAAAAAATCAATAAAAGCTTAGGAACAATGAAAAACCTGGGCCACAAATAAAGAGAACCATTGCTGTACTAATAGATATTTTCCAGGAGGTGGGATCTTGCTATTATATCATACTCAAAATAAAGCAGGAATTGTTTCATGTGCTGACATCTGGCTGTAACAGCACGAGTTCCGATACCATGCAGGACATAACCTCAGTGCAGGCTCAGAAGAAATTAGGAACATGACTTCACAGAAAATAGGAGCAATATTCATTGGCTTATGGAATGGGAGTGAAGGGTGATTTAAATGCAGATTCAAAATATCAGCAGTGAAATCTTGGTGTATTTAGAGTTGGCCTATTTAGCTATTTAACTGGCAGCTGGTGATTAATGTCGATATAAAACTTTGAAATGTCTTTCTCTTGGAATACAAAGTTGAGAGTGGTTTATGCTTCAGTTTTTTGGTTGCTTTCTCAAATGAATTTCTAGAAGCTGAAGACCATGAATGGGAATGCTGAAATACAGCAGTTTTCAAAGCTTTCAGAATAGTCATGATGAGAAGTTGTTTTAGACTTTAATTGCATTGATAGTAATACTGAGGAACAATTATTTTGATTTGTTATTCACCATATTTTGGGCAACTTCTGTAACCAAATGACAGATTTGAGTGCATTTTAAAAGTTAATTACCTGTTATCTCCATGGTGCTGGGTGGTGGTTTTTTGGTTTTTATTTGGTTTGTGGGGTTTTTTTGGTTGTTTTTGTTTGTTTGTTTGTTTGTTCGTTTGGTTTTTGTGGACAACTTCTGTAACCGAATGACAGATTTGAGTGCATTTTTAAAAGTTAATTACCTGTTATTTCCATGGTGCTGGGTGGTGGTTTTGGGTTTTTGTTTTGTTTTGTTTTTATTTGGTTTTTTGGGGGTTTTTGGGGTTTGTTTGGTTTTTGGGTTTTTTTGGGGTTTTTTTGGGGGGGGGGGGTTGTTGGTTTTTTTGGTTGTGGTGTTTTTTTGTTTTTTTTTACCAGCTCCTAGTACAGTTTTCTAAGTGAACCACTGGGTCTCTTATTCAAATCACTATTTTTTAGTTATTGACACATAAAAAAATCAAGTATTATGTCCCTCAGCAATAAATTAGCATCACTTTAAAGGAAAATAATATGAACATGTTCACTGATGTTGTTAGCTGATGCGTTACTAACATGACTTCAGTCTGCACCATTATGGCTGTTGAAATAACCAGTCCAGGTTCTCCAGCAGTTTGCAGGCCAGTTCAACCACAAACAAAGAAAGGTGACCAAACACTCTAAGATGATGATTTGTCTCCTTTCAGGATCCAGTCCAGTGCTCATTTAGGCAAGAGGGGACTTGATTTGTACCTCCACAGGCAATGGATCAGGGCCTTACTGAGAGATTTGAAGGAGGGACAAGCCATCCTTTTCTTCATCACTGAAAGAACTTCTAGTGGAGGACAATAAGGATGGTGGCATTGTTTAAATCTGTGACAAGTTACATGATAAACTGAAAACAAAGCAAAAGTACTAGGCTGCAGACATGCTGACTTGAGTGCATCCAATTGAACCTTGCCCCAAAAGGTCAGCATTAGGGGTTAATCTCCCCACTGATGAACATGCAGAGCCAGGTTACTGACTGGCCTGCCCTGTACATGCACACAACTTCTAGGCAGGCTACCTGTACAGCTTTTAAAACACTCACCATTCTTTCCTAGAGAAATGAAGGTGATATAAGAGAATTAGGAGATGGGCAGGCAGGCTCTGACTTCAGTGGAGCAGACACACCAGCAGAGCCCAGCTACGCTGGAATAAAAGGGGGAAATGGGCCAGGGTGTTTCAGTGTTGCAGGTACTAACAAGCACAAGCTGCTGCTGCTGGGTGCCAGCAATGAGGGCTGACACGCAGCACTCTGCACAGGGTCAAGGCCTTTATCTGCTTGCTAAGACAAAACCCTTGAAAGGCATTTGCTGTGTGTGATAGCACAATCCAAGATCATGTGCTCGCTCATATTACAGGCAAGCTCTCAGAAAGATGATACATCAGAGCTTTCTATACAGGGACTTCCACTGAAAATGAGTCCTCATGAAATATGCAGGTCTTTGCTGTGTGTTTTGTTCTTCATGCCTTCTATTCCCTCTCCTCTGAAACTGCTCTGCTTCTGTTCCTGGGGGTGTGAAATGCAGAGATTTCCTGTTTACACAGAGCCACCCCACCTTGGCAAGGTGTCATGCCTGGCAGCTGAGAGCTGTGCCAGGACAGTCCCCTGATCTGCCAAGACCCTGATGCAGCTGCAGTCTTGGTAGGTCAACACTTACAGCCACTGTGAGAGGGAAGTTTTAATCTGCTTGTTCCAACTCAAATGTTAATGTTTTCTCCTCACGCTTTTCAATCATAAACAATTATCTATGAAAAACAAATTAGGCATGAGATTTCTCTCACCCCTCTACAGTGTTTTGAAATTCCTTCTGCATTGTCTTTTGGTTTTCTGCTCCATCTTCTGCTCTTCCAACTGCTGCTTGGCAACACAGATTGCTGTGCAAAATATGAGCTCCTAAGATTGCTCACTTCAATAAAATTTTAACCAGCGGCAAGCATGCAAAATAATTGAACTGCAGTTCAATTGCATAATTGTGGGCTTGGTTTGATTTATTTTTTTTGTTGTGAGTGAAAGATTCTGTCTTATTAAGACAACACAGCTTCTGCCCAAGTGGACCAAGTCAGACATGTGCACGAACATGCAAGATGAAAGCCTTGTTGGTCTGGGGATGTTGTGACATCTCCATTGCAAAAGGACACAATTCACTGTTTGCCTTGCACAGTGGCTCCTAAATGCCATCCTGTACCCTGCATGGTGTGGCATGAACTAATGCACACTGTTTAATACTGAGCGTTAGGGGGTGTAGAGGGCTTCAGTTACTATTTGAAAATCAGGAAACATGAACAGTCCCCTGCAATAGTCCTAGCAATTTAATTTGGCCTGGGGAAATTTTTGTCACCATTAGAGAGCACAAAATGTGTTGGTCTCACAGAGTCATCACTACTCCTTCTGTGATACAAGGTTTTTCCCTTTGCATGATCAGTCTTTTTTTTTTTCCCCTAAGAAATCAGTTTTTCATTCCACCTAATGAATTACTTTCCAGAAAAAAATCTGATTTTCCCCTTCTTTTCATTATATAATTCGTCTTTCAGATAGAGCAGGCATTAAAAAATAACCAGGCTTCATACAGGATAAAATAGCTGAGAAGTTTTTTTCTTAGATTTTACCTTTTTTCTCCACATATTCTCATATATTCATTCCTCATTTTGTTGTGTATTTTTTTTTTACAGACTTTATTTTCCACATTCTCAAATTACCTTATGCCTTCCTTCTGATGATTTTATATTGTTGCCCTGAGCTGTACAATACAGTGTGTGCTAACTGGACCCCAAGTAGGTGAACAGTACTTTCCAGGCTGGAGTTATGAGAGGGTTTCTAGCAGAGTCTCTCTCCCTCTCTTGCCTCTCTCTCTCTTTTTATTAATCTTTGATAACCCTCTTTTTGATCTGCACACTACACCCTTCTAATTTACGGATGCTTTTAAACCTCAGGCATGGGATTACTTCATTTGATTCATGGAAGACCATGAGCAGTTCAAATTAACCTTTTGCTTCCTTGAGGGGAAAAAAAATTTACTTTGGGGATTTGGTTCACCTGTTGAGAAAGAAGCTGTCTCTTCTTATTTACTGAGATTGCCTCAGCACCACAGAGATGACTCATGCATACCCTGAAGGGTTTAGGTGGCACCATAAATTCACTGCTGGACACCATGGACCCTGTCCAGAGCAAACTGAGGTCAAAAAAATCATTCCTGTTGACTCCAGTGCCACAGCTACATTCCACTGAGTGCACTTTGTTTCTGAGGAGATTAACGGAAGATGGTGTTGGGTTTATCAAAGAACCATCAAGAGGTGACACCTTACTGATTTGTCTACTGAAAAGCAACAGCAGAAAGTGACATCATCACACCAGTGACAACTGTATCCTCTGACTTTTCCATAGCTGTTTACCATCATTTTTTCAAAAAGATGTCCAGAAAGAGATGAGATCCATGTCTAAAATATATGTTAAGCCCTGTTTTTCTACCAGCCCACTAAGCAGGCACAAAATTTGCTGCAGCAAAATGAGGAAAAGGATAACTCCCTAATGGAAAAAGGTATAGAGACCTCTTGAAAGGAAAACTTACCCAGGATGGCAGGTAAAGGTCTACTGGATTGATCTTCTGTTTCTCACTTAAAGAGTGCAAGGGACTACTTTGTTGGGGTCTGCAGAGAAAAGCTAAAGAAATAATTCACACAAATATCACGGAAAGGCTAAAAGAGTTTGCCCAATAGGAAAACCAATATGATGACTCCATTTCCTGATACATATATCAGAATGGATATCAGCCTGCAAGCTCTCAAGCACTGGATGTGGTTGCTGTGTTTCAGAAGCAGCTAAATGGCAGGTTTTTGGTCCCTGTCTCTGTCTGTCACACCATAGTGCTGACAAAATAAAACGAGGCAAGGGGTGAAAGAAGAGCAAACACTGAATTTTGTTTCTGCTTTTCTAAGCATTTTACAACAAGAGCGTGGCAATTAGAAAATGAAGCCTGAAACTGGGTTAGTATTAGCTTAATGCTATTTCTTCCTTCATGAGTTTCTCCTCTGTTCCCCTTAGCATTCAGAGACAAATCTCATTCTTTAAATCCAGTCCTGAGCTCTGGCCTAATTGCTTGACTGAAAACTATTTTACATAGCTTGATTGTATTGTTCAAAACCTATCCCTGTGCATACCATTTTACAAGCCTGCAAAAAGCCAGAGATCTAGGAGGGCAACAGCATTTTTTAAGGGTTTAATACAATGCCACATTGTATTATGTGTGCACCCAGCAGGGCAGATCAGGGCCATAGCAGAAGCTCTTTCTTTCACAGCTTTTCCACTCAGACCATCTATTTTCTGCCTCCAATAGCATAGGTTGCCACTACATTAAAAAAAATCAGAAAGCATGAGAAATATCGGGATGAATGTTGTCTTTTCATCTTCACAGAAGCTGCTTCCTGGCATTAAATTTGAGTGCTGTCCCCTGCATGGCTTATCCTACTTCATTGCTGTAGCCTACCTGCCTCTGCCTCTTAATGAATCAGGACTCAATAAATCCTGGCTCCGTCCATTGTACTTGTTCACTTGTAGCTAATGATAATACACAGGGAATACCTTCACACGGGGTTTATTGTGCCAAGGCACAGTGCAGATCAGTAGTTCATCCAAGACTATATAGGAGATTCAGGTTATCTCAGTTGAGCACTATTTTCTTGCTCTTGATCCCCCCGAGTGTGGGTGTTTTGCAGCAGGAGGTGCTGGTCTGTTAAGGTGCTTGCTGTAAGAGGTGCTTTTGCAGTAAGAAATCCTCTGAGACTTTGTGGAGGACTTTATGCCATTTATTAGAGCTGGCATTACAAGGAGAGATTAGCACAGAATATCTCCTGTCCTTCTAGACAGCAGGAACCGTGAGCAGTTAAACACCCACGGGGCCTCTGCTGTGTGTGCAGCACACCATGTCCATAAGAGAGATTCTGCCCTTTGTCATTCAACCTCGTGTGACTTTCCTCCACAAAAATGACTCTGTTCATCCCTTCCACTGTCAAACAGCAAGGGTGCTCCCATGCCAGCTCCTTGCTGCACCCCTGGCTAAAGGCAAGGCCACGGAGGTGAGGCAGTGGTGGAACAGAGCAGGACCTGCCACAGACTCCTCTGCTCACTGAGCTGGGCGTGTTCATCCTGGTTTGGGCAGCACAGCACAGGCCTGAAGGTCACAGTGAGTGTGCAGCACAGCAATTCTGGCTATCCACAGATTGGAATTGCATCGGTTCTCTCACATTCAGAGCTGTCTGGGACACAGATCCAAGCCTCTTCCTCCCTTGCTTCCTTCTGTTTTGCTTTTCTGCAGAAGCCAAATGCCCTCATAAATCAGTCTGTGCAAGTTCTTCAGGAAATGACTCAAATTGCTGAAAGGATTGAAGAAACAGCAGCAACTAGTGACACCAAAAGCCACACCTGGACCTGCACTAGCAGCAAAACGTGCAAGATTTATAGACATTACTGAGCCAATGCAGAAAACACAGCTGAAGTTATCAGGCCAGGGTGAAACAAACTTAATGTGCTGTGGTGCTGGTGAAAGAATTTTCTTCAAGGTCATATGAGCCCAGAGGTTCCAGAGTTTTTAGAAGAAGAAGAAAATGTCTGTAACATGCACATACAGGCCTAGTTTTGTGCTGCTCTTCTTTATCTCCCTACCAGCCTGGTGAGAATAACTAGTGTGTCAAGACACATGAATGGATTATACACAGCCTTAAACTGCCAAACACTTGACTGCAATGAAAAGCATAAAATTTCAGCATGGTGTGGAATGGATGTAAGAATAAAAAGGAAAAAGAGGGGAAAGAATGAGGTATCAGGATGGCTCATTCTCTTTTGCATCATTTGAGTAGCTGCAGAAGACAATGTGTCTTACTGTCACCCTTGCTACCTACATTAGCTCTTCAGGTTTAATATGCATCCCAGCCAGCAAAATCAAGCTCAAGGCCAGTGCAGTTAAAGAAGTGGAGCAGAGTTGAGATCACCTCCATATTCATAGTCAGATATATTAAAGATAGACAAAGTTCATTTGTTCCCAGCAAAGGTGGAACCCACCAGATGTCTGGTATAAAAGTGTTTAGTGGTGGCTGACCTCCCTTACAAAATACTACACAGCTGTGGTTTATGGGATAGCTGTGGTTCAACCTCGTGAGTCATAATTTCATTCATTTTTTATTAACAGCTGCTGTCTTTTCAAAAATTATTTCAGGAAATGGAAGAACACCACCTCTCTTATAATCAGAAAGCAGACGGTACTGGAAGTCACATGTAGTCTTATTTTGCAGTAAATAGACCAGAAAATAGGAAAGAATAACATGAATCTTGCCATGTGCAAACGTAGAAAATTTCCCTTTTTCAGAATTGTGCAACATTACTAGAGAAATCAAGGCCAGAATGATATAAATCCTCAAAATCTCTGTAAATTCAATATTACCACTTTCTTAGAACAGTGTGACATTATATGCAGGTGTCCCAGCAGGAGAGACAAAGCAGCCAGACAAGGAAGCTGCTGTTGAGCAGAACTGCCTTTATCATCCACTTAAATGACATTTAGCAATGAACAAGTCAAATTGCCTCTGTTTGACCTCACTGGCAGTATTGCTTCAGTGCAAACACAAGCACTAGCTGAACAAGAAATGGACTCTGTTGCAGTATTTACAGCTCTCAGCACAGGCTGCTTTGCATGAGCACTTATTAATTACCTGCACAATCAGGGGAATATGTTCTGTGTGTGTCAGCTCAGCATATATTGTACATAATTGCACATTTGAGCCACACGGTTGTTTATGTCACTTTGTAATCACACTAATAATTACCAAACAACCAAGTAATTCAATGAACAGTAAATGTAACATTTAATTACTTTATTAATTTCCACATAACGTGGAAGAAGGAAAATAGCCAGCTCAATCTATAATTTCACTGTGCTCACAAACCCTATCTTTATGCAGATATATGGGAGAAATTATCAAAACACAACACAGGAGATGCACAAACATAACTCAGCGTTTGCTTGATGTTTTTCATGTTGGCATCTCTCCTGCATGGAGCTTTGAAAATTTATCCTATAACGTCAGGCAACTTCAAGGCATCCTGAACTTTGAAAATTAAAAGAAAAAAAAAAAATCTGCACTGAGATACAAATTCCACCTTCTGTCAGGAACTTACTGATTAAAAAACTCTTTATAGGTTAAGCCAACCATTACATTTTTATGTTGCTATATATTTCACAACATAAAAAATAAAATATTTTCTCCATAAAACCTTTCAAAACCGTAAATACTAGCACACTCCACAGCTCCAGACAAAGTTGCAATTTATTATTTATCTGTTTTTATATTCTGCTATGGTATCTTTTCCTTTTATAAGCCTGGCAAGTTTCCCACTGAAGTTTCTTTGTCAGCAGTTATTTTAAACTATAGCCCTTCATACACCATGCTACTCTTCTGCTGAACTGTCCTCAAGAACTAAGTGGTTTTTAGGAGCAACATGTCTTGGTTTGGGGACACACAACAAACTCTCTGCAGTTAATGAGCATTAAGCTTTCTAAAATTCAGGTGCATCATTCTGAACCACGCCTGAACTCATGCTGAGCCTGTTTTTTTCACAACTGTTTCTTCATTCACCCTGCATTTGGTAAATAGGCACATGACAAAGCTCAAGTTTTGCCAGACTGTTGGATCCACTCTCGGAAGAGAGCATAAAATCCTGAACTTGAGGTTCTCTACCTGGAGACTGTCTCATCTAGAACACGAGCCAAAGCATGAGCTATGACACCCGAAGTGCATTGAAATCTCTATAACATGGAAACACAGAGGCAGCCCCTAATGTCCTTAAGGCTGTTTCTCCTGGAAAGTGTCCCTGGATGTACCTGAGCCCTGCCAGAAAACGTAGTTTTTCCTGGTGAGTGACGGCTGCCTGGCTCAAATCAGTCACCACATCATGTGTTTCCCTGTCAGTGACAGTGGCAAAAGGCCCAGGCCAGCTCTCACAGACCATTAGAATTAGAGAATGGGCTGTGATGGTCAAAGGAGGCAACCAAACTCTCCTTTGTCCCAGCCTGCAAAGATCAGGAAAGTACTGATTTATTGTGCTTTCTGGAAATTGCACAGTGGTGATCTTAAAAATGTAATCTTTTATTGAGGTTGCTATTTAACAATAGGGGAAATGGGGAGGGGTTAGCACCTCTTAAACTACAACCTAGACCTACTGTGAAAATGATACACCCCACATCAGAGCTGAGGCTCCCCTGGGCCCACGCCAGAAAAGTTACTGCAGATAAGCCTAGAAGCTATCTCCTCTCAAAATTAATTTTTAGCTTATCTATTCATTTATAAAAAAGGTTTGTACTCGGTTTATATTTTTGCTGAACTTTCGGACATTCATTGACAATGAATGTTTTTTTGACCAGCTGGAGTGGGGCTGGGCCCAGCCTCATCCCCAGTGGGCACAGCTGTGAGCAGCAGGTGAGCAGCACTGACAGCAATGAGCCATGGGGTGCCCAGGGGCACTGACCAACCACCAAAGGGAGCAGAGGGACACAGGGGCAGTGCATCAACTAGAGGGGATAAAAGTCTGGGCTGAAGAACAAGAAGGGCAGAGCTTGCAGCCTTCTGAAGAGGTGTGGTATTATTCTGTATGGGCTGAAGCCTTCTGAAATTTTGTGATGATATTCTGTGTATTGTGGCCTTCTCAACTGTGACAGATCCTTTAGCAAGAGATAGAATAAGAAAGTAGGGTTTTGAACATGAAAAATGTAAATGCTCAGATTTTCTTGATATTTAACACTCATATCTCTCAATTTGGCCAGTGTGTTTACTAGACCTCCATTTTATCCCTCACCATTGCTTTGACAGTAAAAACTTGATCATCAAGAGATATGACTTTGTGCTGGGTATTGAATAGCAGTCATGCTGCAGTTGCATAACTTGCCATGGGACTTGGAGCTGGAGAAACTGCTTCTGAGACAAGAATCTAAGGATTTTGTGCTGTTACCAACAGTCATTCTGCTGCCTTTAGGTTTTAAGAGCTAATTTTCAAAGTTCTTTGATATTGTATGTAAAAATACTTTACTGCTGATCTAAAACCAAAGCTGAAACAAAAATCCCACTAATTTCCTGAAAGAGAGAACAAGAAGGGTCTCTAGAACTGAGACAGTTAATAATAAGTACTGCTACTCCTATGAAAAGGAAAAAGTAATGCAAAGATAATAATTTGACTAAGACAGGGTGTTGAAATGTTGATAGAAATCTAACTTACATAATACAAAGACAAATGCAAAGGATTAAAATACCATATAATTTTGAAACCATTACAATATGCCTGAGTGATTCTTTATTAGGGAGCCTCAAAAAAGCATGTAATTTCTTCTTCTACAAAAGCTGTAATCTCTCTGCTGGGTGTGTTAAAAATGACATTTCAACTTCCCCTGTGAAAGTCTTTGATTTTGTGAGTTTCTGTCAGGCTGGTCTCATTACTTTAATGCATTTTGTGTATATTGTAATAACATAAATGTTTTAATGCATTTCTTCTCAGATCAATCTGGGCAGTTATCTTTAAATCAGTCTTGTGTAACGTTAGGTAAAGAAGTTATAATTGGATCAAGGGGAACTATTGGCAATGAAGAAGCATTTAAACTTTATTTTGTTCATTTCCCTGTAGAAGAACTTGCAGTAATAGACTTCTGAAAACTACTCCTAGTTATATTTTTTAGTTCTTGACTTTTAGAAAACACTTATGTGAGATAAATGAATTTGGAAATGAACATGAAGTGCAAGCTGTAATGCATATCTCCCTCACAAATCACTTGCAAACCATTTTTATAAAATGCAATTAGCCATGTACAATGATGGCAAGAGACATACTTTTGAACAACTGGAAGCCATCATGCTCTACCTGTCAAGGAATAACCTCCAGAGAGCACAGAGCTGCAGAGGAGAAACCTCACTGCTCTTTAAAAAGTGAGGCTGATTTCCTAGAGCTATTGGAATGAGGGATTTTTTTTGACAGGTGGCATCACCATCCTTTGTGTTAAATTTCTAAGGAAGGAATGGAGTATAGTCAGAAAGATAAAACTGTGAGGTCTTGGGAAGCCGGAGACCTGCAGTTTTTTGTCATCAAAGTCCAGTCCCCTCCACTGAGGTTGCTAAAATATATCACTGAGTTGAAGAGCAGTGTTGCAAGCATGAGTTGGGTCTTGAAAACAACTCATCCAGCACAATAGCCATTAGCACTGTTTGGAAGGAAATTCACCATTAAAAGGGTCTCTCTGACATATATATATACACACACTCTTGTATATAAATGTGATAACAGCCTGACAATATTTAACCTCCTATCTTGAGCATATAATTGAAGGAATAATAATAAATTACTGAATATGACAGGGATACCTTGAAGTGCCATTATAACCACTCACATGCCATTTTATTGCTGTGTGAAAACTCTACTTCAGTAAGCCTAGCATCATTCTAATGAAGTAAATAGCTTATTCATTAGAGAAGAATAAAAGCTTGAAGCTTTTTGAGTTCACCTGGGCATAATTTACTGATAGTAGCAAAAAAAAAAAAAAAAAAGGTCAAATTTTCTACTTAAGCAAACCATCAGCCAATTACTTAGTGGTACATCAAAAAAATAACACCACCATTTTCTCCAGAAACAGAATCTACTTAAGCAGAACCATCAGCCAATTACTTAGTGGTACATCAAAAAAATAACACCACCATTTTCTCCAGAAACAGAAAGGTTTACAAATTATGTACATTAACTAACACCCCTGAATTGAGTTGAAGATGTGTGAAAACAGAGTTATGGGTTTCACCCTTGGTCATTTCTGAAGCTTCTTATTCCAATGGCCACTACTTTCAGTGCTGTAATGAACTATTATCCAAATTGAATACTCAAATCTGAGTTTAGACCACTGAATGCTTGATGCTCACACACACCAAGTTCCTTTCTGTGGATTTTTGCCAATCATTTATGAAACCTCTTGAGTGCACCCTGAAGGGTTCTTGGACAAATGCTGATCAATAACCATAAAAGCATTTTAAAAGAGAGAACTTAACACCAGCACTGGCTCAGAGCTGGCAGAAAAAGCCAACACCCATCGAGGCCAGTGTTCAACCTGATCTAACCACAGTAATGGGACACTTCAGCTGTGAGCCTCATGCCTGTGGCCTCCTGCTCAGCAAGGACAAATTTAGCCTTTGGCTTAACCTCTGGCTAAAACCAATCTGAAAATTGTCATTTAATTCCACAGATTCATCTTTCCTATCCTTAGGGGTATGCTGTATAATTTACAGGAAGTATCACTCACTGAATCTCTGTTGTTCTGACTTTAGGAATTTTCTAATGTTGCCGAAGGATTCTTCCGTTATCTGGAGGCAATAGGTCATGAAACAAGAGGTCTTTTGGATCCACTATTTAGCTCTGATGATTTGGCCATTTACACCATTTATTAGGGCAAGGAACTGGGTTTTCCTTCACTTGAAAACTGGTTTATGCAAGTGAAATTTTGTACTATGGATGCAAATGTACTCCTGTCCAGTTCTGTTTGCCTAAATGTACCAATCCTAGTTGGGAAAAATTATTAGGAGATAGCTGTGGAGCCAAAGAAGAAGAAAACTATCAGAAACCATAATTCAATATCAATGACACAAAATCGAGAAAAATATTTAGTGTGTTTGTGGCATTTACTGCTGTTGTAAAATGAAAGATATCAGGCTTGCAGTGGCAAAGCTCAGACTCAGCTGAAAGAGGCCCAGTGTTAAAACTGCCAGGATAGTCTAGGAGATGCACAGGGAATTAAGTACCTTTAATACACAACTTAAACAACTGAGCTGGTCAGCAGGAAATTATTTTAAAGGCTAGGTAAAAGATTTTTTTAAAAAAAATTAAAAGAGGGGAAAAAAGAAGGGGGCTAAAACACACAGTCTGCTTCTTGTCTCTTTATTTAAGGCAAGAGTGCCAGGTAAAAACTGCAGAAATTGTCAGGGTCAGATGTGCAGAGGTGTCTGCTCAGCTGCAGCGCAGGAAGCAGCTCTGTATGTGGTGCTCAGAGCTGGGCTGGAGTGACTGACTCTGCTGCATCTGCTGGAGTCAGCACCTCCTCTGCTGGGGCCTTTCTAAAGCACCTTTTCCAGACTGCCACGTATTTATACATCTGGCCACTTTTTGCCTCTGAACTGCCTAAAGGTTTTTGAGAATAGAAGCCAGCTCCGAAAGCATTAGGCATCCTTGAGTGAGCAAAGTTTTACTTTCCTATTGCTGAACACAAAGTACTGATGGATTTGCCTTTGTAGTGTGGCCACTACATCCATAGGTTCTCTACCCAAAATCCAGCTAAAATTACTGCTAGTCAAGATGTTTTTTCTTCTTGTTGTATCTTACACTTAGCCAAGATTATGACTCCTTTATATATGTGCTTTTATTTGTACAGCTGCTGGCATAGCAGGGGATCTGTAGGCACTGCTGGTTTGTTGGTACATTTTAATGTACATTGTACCAATTTCATGTTCATGTACCAATCCACAGGGGAGGAGGTAATGGTTTTGGAGTTACATCACTTCTCCCTTCCATTTCTGATATGAATTGAAGCAAACTCTTTGGAGAGAAACTGGGCTCAGAGCAATAAGTTATGGATCAGCAGAGCCAAGGGCCTAAAAGCAGCAGATCACTGGGGAGAGTAGCCCATATAGAAGTTTTTATTTTCTTTTTCTAAGCTAGAGCATTTCCTGGATCTCCCTGGATGGCAGAGATGCTGGAGGAGAAGAGAAAGAGAAGAAAGGCCTTAGCACATCCCTTAAATTCTCCGTGAAACTGGTCTTAATGTTGCTGAATGCTTAAAAGGCAAAGATGTGGTTGAACACAGAAGGAGGAAACATCACATATTCTTTGGTTGCACTTCCACAAGTGGATACGTGTATAGGTAAGACAATTTATTTTTAATGTTTACATCAATTAATAAAAAGAGCACCTTGGGTTCTACCATCTTGATGGGTAAAACATTTTTCCTTTTGCCATGTATTAAACTGTAGCTTTACAGACCTAGGGATTTTTTTCATTTTGCTGTATTTCACAAACAGTTCAAGAGTAAGCACACACTACTATCACTTCAGAACCAAGATTGTAATTACAAGAAATTTAAAGAGTCCCACTTGACCTTTAAAAACTGCGTGTTTAACAGACATAAATATGTCTGCAGACACATCAAAAATTCTACACTTTGCAGGTATTTATGAAAACGGTGATCACACCAAAAATCTTTTATTTCTACTCTAAACTGGGACAATGCTTAAATATGTGTGTGAGCATTGCACAGATATGAAAACTTTGTCTGGTTTACAAGTGTCCATGTATCCTGCTACTGGAACATAGCAGCTAAGACTATCAGTATGTAAGGCAGCTGTTAGTGGTAGTTAAAAGAGAAATGTGGGAGTTTGGATAGATTTTTCTAACTTTCTCAGCCAACAAAATCTAAGAAACAACAGCTTTCCTGTGGGGAAAGTGGGGAAAAATATCCCCTGTGTCAATTCCCTGAGCGTAAGCTCATTCAGTAAATACTCTTCCTCTTCCATATGAAGAAATCACTAATTCTGACTCCTGGGAGAAAGTTGTGGGCCTTGGCAAGGTCCAATCCTTGGTAAAATGCAACATTCAAACACAGCTTTGGGGCACAGAACTGCAGGGAGCAGTCACTCCTGTGAGTGTGCATTTTCAGTCTTCTTGGGAATCCAGAAGACTCTTTCTTCATACTTTGAAATGCTGACATTGGCATAAATCCAGGATGAAAATTGCAGCACAAAAGGGAGATGTTTCATAAAGCCATAAGTGATTGAAAACAGGGAATTACAATGCTAACTACTTTTGGATGTTAATTATAGAAGCTGCTACCAGGCATATTCTATATATACACACCCTCTTTTCTGGAAGTAACAAGAGCACTTTCTGTGATCCTGTTATCATACTGAAACAGGAATTCTCATCATTTTGTATTGTTAACTGTATTTTGATACAGAAATTTGTCTCACATAGGGAACATTTACAATTCAACAGACCAGAAGAGGCTTTTTCTCTTCATGACTGCCTAACATATCTGAAGTAGTATAAATATAGCAGTGTTTTATTTATTTGACCACCTCTTAATAGCCAAAACTGGGACTAGTTATCTTTCTTGCACCACTTACCTACAACAGACCAAAGTTTGGGAAGCTGCACACGTTTAAACTAATATTTTCCTGACTTTGGGGGCATTTCTTGAGCCCAGTTTCTTATTTTGATATGAAGAGGAAGCTGTGGTCCACATAAGCACAAGGACCCAGCAGCAGCAGCAAAATACCAGCACACAGAGGTGGTTCCTGTGCTGGTGTCAGACCACAGGCAGGGCTCTGAATTAACTGTTCAAAGTGACTTTTCCTCAATTTCTTTGCAGCCTTGGGCAGCTGGCTCCAGCAGAATCCAAGAGAATTCACTCAGGTTGCACTGCTGTGATCACATCCAGGTGTGCTGTGGTAACAAGAGTGTGAGGGCAGCCCACAGCCTTCACAAAGTAAATTCTTCTCATAGTTGTAGGAGCCCAAATGGCCAGTCCATTCCATGCATTTCACATGTCAGGAAAATTATATTTTGTATGCTCTTGTTTTGTATTTCCAAGTATTTTGAGTATAAACATGGAAGAGTAATTTAGGAAAATGAAATTTTAATGGTATGCTGGTAAGTCCAATCTTAAAAATACAAAAAAGAAATATTGAGCTCACAGCAGGACTTCACTCTCTAATCTTTCACAAGACATTCTGAGGTAAGTTATTTAACAGCTGTCTTATTTAGACTCTTAATGAAAGCTCTATAGTCTGCATGTTGAGTATATCCTCATTTTTCTGTCCCACTTCATACAGTCCATTCAGTGTGATATATGTTGGCTGTAAATATCTTAATATCTTGCTACCAATGGAAAAACTTACATAAGGGTGATTGATCTAAAAACTGATAACCATTTCATCCTGAAGACATGTTCTTTTCCTCCCCCTATCATAAAAATCTATCTTTCCTTAAAACAGTAAGTGTGGTGGCTCCCATTGAGTTGGAGAACCCTATTTGAAAAAGTCATAATTAAATTTGTGAACCCTTCTCACATCGCACATTGCACTCTAAAAATGTCAAGAGATATTTCTGATCAGCCCATAATTGGTCTTTCACGTATTTCCCATGTCAAACCTTTATAACTAGCATAAAGCTCTTTTGTAGACTATTTTTGCCAGAATTAATATCACACTTTTGAGACACTATAGCTTAAAAACAAGATCTGCTTTTTATTTTATCTTTTAATCTTACATAGCACAGAGGGAGGAAAATCAGTTTAAATTACTGTGATTTAATGAAAATATATTGACACATACACAAAAAGTTAAAGAAAGTTAAAGTCAGCATGAATTATGTTCTTAAGCCTCTTTATAGCTTTTTAAAGTTTTATTCTCAACATGTAACTGTTTTACTGGGGAAATGTTAATAGCAACATGCTCTGAGAAACCTGCAGCTCTGGGATGTTGGACACAATCTCCCTGATTGGTATCAAAAATCTGACTAGAGATCAAAGCATGTGCATACACTTTAAGTTTAAATATCAGTTAAAAGCAAGGTTAATTGCTGTATCAGGCCTCTCATGAGGTGGGAGGCTAACAAGAATTGAACTAATTTTGCTTCATGAAGCGTTTACTTTTTAAAGGATTTATTAGAATGTTGCTCTCAGGTTAGATATGAAAACAGTTTTCTGGTTAGACCTCCATAGTAGGTGGTGATTTCTCAGACAGCTCCAAAATTCACTGCTTTGAACAAAACAATGACTTTTTTTTCTTCACAGAAGTGATTAAATGTGACCTAAAACTATTAGAACTCCCAAAATGTATCATTTTTGAAATGCCAGTGAAGGAACTCTCACATTGTATCATGGAGAACTTTCATGTTTTTTCCTTCTCCCCTTTCTAACTACTATGTTTTTATATTAAAAAAAATGTGCTTTCAATTTCTAAAGGGAGATAGTAGGGATGTTACCTGATCATATTTTCCAAGGAATTTTACTTTTTAAGCATTTCCATATACTTGTAAAACTGAGAGGTTGATAAATTTACTGTATACTATCAGAATAATCCCCAAAACCTATTTTAAGTCAGCGTCTGTTCTGATTTCTCCCTAATCAGATTTTTTTTTTCTTTAACTTTAGGCTGTAGATCCATGAAGGAAAACATTAGCAATTGCTCCCTGGGGTTAATACAGTGCTTCAAAGAAGTAGCTTTTAATTCCCATAAGTAGAGAGATGATTTAAAGAAATCCTGTAAATGATGAGCTGAAAAGAAAGAAGCATTTAACAGTGCAGAAATAACAGGTTTCATTGTTCTGGCACCAAGAAATTGTGCTGTGCAGTCTGGAGCTCCATCTCCTGGTGCTTGTCAAAGAACTAAAATAATTTCCAAGTGTCCCCTAATCTAAACACAGACACCTCAGTGCACCCAAGCCGTGTTGCAGGGGCAATTGTGAACTCCCTCACCCCACAGCAAATCCAGATTTAGGTTTGTAACCCCCGTGGACAGGGGAACACAGATTTGAAAATGCCTTTCCAGGTGACTCTGGATCACTGGAGCAGTTCCCCAGCTCCTTCACTATGGGCTGTGCTTAAATAGAATTATCCTGCATTCAGTGGAAATGGGGGAGCTTGTGCACATCACCTCGTGAGTTTTGGGGAGGTGGAAGCTGCAACTGTGCTGAGCACTGTGCAACAAAATGAAAATTAAGCCCTCTAATATATTTCTTTAGTTCTTTATTTGTGGGATGCTGAACTGTCATTTGAAGGTCAGAGTGTTTTCTATTAAATATCTGAATTTCTCAGTTAAACTTTCTATTTAACATCCTTTTTAAAATACATATTTTAAAAACTGTGTCAGTGTATAATTCTACATACCAATTTTACCAGAGCTGTCAAAACATAATTGCTGCTTTACAAAATATCATGTGGCATAGGGAAATACCATACAGGTGAGCCAAATAAACAATAAACAAGTGAATGTAATACAGGAGGGAAGAGATGGGTCAAGGTTAGGATGTCAGCTGGAACAATGTCACAATGGGAGGTTAAGTTAATTAATGTTTTCTGTGCATCACCCACAAAAGCATCCTTAATAGGAAAAATGCTTCTAACAATTCATTTCAGGAATATTTCTGAATAAGAAAATTGACATTGTTATGAGTATTGCTTACTTTATTAGAATCTTCCTCTGTCATCTGGCTGGTAAATGTACCCATTCTTGTTATGGTTGTATTAATTTTTCTTCATGAATAGATTCAGAAGTGAATATCTCATCATTTCTTAAGAAAGATCATTATGTAAGTCACTTAGGATGTTTTTGCTTCTATTTAAGTATTTACAAGTAAATAAGCTATTTTATTCAGCCAATCAAAAATACTGTAACTAAAATACATTGCTGCTGCTGTGTGCTAGCTGGATCATTAGTCTTATATAATGTCTTCATTTTAGATACAGGCTTTTTATCAGCCAGCCTAGTCAATCCAATAGTAAAGGTCACAACTCATCTATTTTTGTTGTGTTTCTTCACCATTTGCTGGCTTACAGGAAAGCTAAATCTGTTCAAGAGAAGACTCTTATGTGAGAAACAGAACCTACAGTGTGGGATGGAGGTTTCTTGGGGAATGAGTGGTACCTGGGAGCTGCATTTAGCTCAAGTATCTGTCACTTGAGCACTGCTGACCAAGTGCACATTGCCCTCCCCACTTCATTTGCTATGACAAATTATTGAATCCAAGTCCTGCTCTGGTATCCCAGTGCAGAAAGATATTAACATTATCAATTTGAGCCAGTTTCCTGCAGATTTATCCCACTGTAAGAACAGACATTACCCTGTAATTTGGTATAGCTGCACCCAACTTCTCAGTAAAGTAAGGTGCACCCATTTCTCTTTCAGAAGCTACTCTTAAATTTCATTGACTTAATAACACATATGTTGAACATAAAGAGGAAAGAATAAATATGAAGGGAAAATAACAAAACCATGAATAAATATTATTAAAGAGCTTTTGAAATATTTCTTTAGCGTGGGAGTAGCATGCGCTTGTATCTATTCTGAAATTTAATCACATGTAGTCTTGATCTTAAAAAGACAGATAAGAATTGATTTGGGACTATGAACTGCCTTTCTTGTGCATCATTATAAAGCAAATTCTAGTAATATATGTCCATCCTCCCACAGGGAGCAGAAAATACTAGAAATCACTGGCATTATGTATGTGGTAATTCTCTTAGAAACCATCATTTCTACTCAAATTATTGCAGATTCTTTTACAAGGCACATGCCTGATAAATTGCAAACTTTTATTAGTTTCTTCATCAACTTTCAACGTATTAGACATGACTGATCTTGCAACTTAAAACTTGTCAGGAACAATAGAAGATATTCAAAGCATGGGTTTGAGTGGAAAAGTCCACATAGCTGTGCTTTTGTTTTCTTGCAGCAGTCTGACAATACCTTAATGAACTCTGGCCTTAAGCTCCGACTCTGACAACACACCAAAACGTAATAATTCTTGAGGAATGACTATGGGTGAATGGAATAATAAAGGAATGATTGAGGGTGAGCTTGCAATTCCAAATATTTCTGCAGGCATTTGTCCCAGGGACTTGGCATGGATCACATGCAGCCCAAGTGCTCACAGCTGCAGGTGAGCACGAGTGTGAGTTACACAACCTGTAATGAATTTCTCATGGGATGGTATATTTACAATTTACTATTATTATTTTTATAAATTATTTATTATTTTTATACATTAACTATTGCAGATTCTGTATTATTTTGCCTGTTGGTGCAGCTATGAGACAAATGCAAGATGTTTCAGATTTCCAGCTGAGATTTCCTACAGGAACACAATGAGCTGGACCTGAAGGTAACTAGGCCTGTATCCTAAAAATGAGAGCAGAGGGCTGGCTCTCTGTCCTTATTGAAGCGGGGTCTGCTGGTGCTGTGTGTACCTGTTCCTAGCAAGGGTGTGCTGATCCTGACAGTAGTAGCATGTGCTCACAGATCCACAGAGATCATCACAATCACCACCTTTTAAAATAACCTTGTGCTTCAAAATACTAGAGGCAATGCCCTTGTAGGTGTTTATGATTCTGGAACCTTTTTGCAATGTAAATACAACACCAAACTGAGCAGTCCTGAGTGAGAAAATCATTTAGCTAAACTTTCCCTAGGAGGCATGAAATTCTCCTAATACGGGATCTCCTAAGTGCATTCATTATTGTCCTAATGCTTACTTCCCATATTGATGAACATTTCCAGCTTCACCTTATGACCAGTTTCAATGGCATGTTCTCATTTTCTGTCACACTATTGACAAAAATATTGACTGATATCTACTGCCAGGTCAACCTTTTCACTAAGTCCTCTACAACCTCATTATTCCCAGTTTTTATCACTTATAATTAGCTTCCCATTAGCCAGAATCTTACTTTCCTTACCATCCTTGTGATGTTTTTCAGTTTAAACCACAAAATCTCACGAGATGGATCAGTTTCATCTGCAGGACATAGAGAAGTCAGCGCTGTCATTTCCCCTAAACCCACAGACCAGTTCTTGTGCCCAAAGAAAGGCAGTGGCATGCGTTGCCACTACTACCCTTGGTGAATCAATGGTGTGTTCCATTAATTATATTTCAGTGATTCTAATTAGTCATTCATTGGAACTGCTTTAAACCTATATGGTATTGAGTAAGACTCAATTCATATATCAGTATCATGTATCTTTCTTTTAGGTGCAGACTTCCAATGTCAGACTTGGGGAGAATCTAGAATTTCCACAAACTATACAGTTCACCTGCAGACTTAACAAAACAAGTTTGTGTTGTGGATTTTCTTCTTGTTCCTGTTAAATTGGCCTTTTGAAGACTAAGGGCTTGTGAGCTTTGCATGTTAAAGGCTAAACTCTTGTTATAGTGAAACTGATTCTTTTAGGGCTTGAGGGAATTGGAAGGTAAATTGAAAAGGAGTGACAAGGAGTCCTTGTGCAAGTCATTCACCTTGTAGAGCTCTAGGCTGAGAGAGCTCAAATGCTACTCTACTTAACAAGCTCAAAACCAACTCATTTAAATAACAAGCACAAACTCCACTTGGGATCCACACTGAGACATTTGTGCATTGTGCAGCCTGAACTCCCAAACAACATTATTTGAAACAAAAAAAAGAAGTAATTCCTTTTTTATAGTGGTAATTCAGGGATCAAGTCTCAAAAGCATTTGAACATTTCAAGGACTATTGCTATACTAAATTGTTCTTAACTACAAGTATTAAACTTTAAAAGGAACTGAATACTGTTTTCAAATTCAAATTATTAGCTTCATGTCTCACAAGGATAACAAATCTATGCATATTCTTGTCACTTTAGCAGAAAGTACAATATTTGTGCTTTAAAGCTGGAAAGTTAATTCTTGCTAACAAGTGATGAAGAAGATATGGTGGCTCAGAAATTATACACAAGAACAAAACCTAAAACTCTTATATCCAATACTGATCTAGTAAAAATATTTTGCAGAGTTAATACTCAAATTTCATGGACAGAAAAATGCAATTTGAATGAATAAATAAAAATATATCATATCTGGCCAGCGAAGTCCTTTGGTTCAGATCTTTGCTAACTGGAATGCCCCACCAAGTGCTGCTAAATATTTGTTCTATCATTGTAAATTTCTCGGGTTTTTTAAAATGCCATAGTTAAACTTCACTGGAAGTGTTTGCAGCTGTTTTGGACCTCTTCATATTTAAAAAGTTTATCATAACTAAAAGCCAGTGCATTTTCGACAATGTGAAAGAATATTTGCTAATGTTCACAGAACTTTGCACTTTGGACAAAAATATTTATCCATAAGACCATTTAACTTTCTGTGTAGAATTTCAGGTATTTTACCTGGCCACCATCAAATTTTGAAGATTTTTAGTTCATAAAAAAAGGCAAGATGATAATTTATTCTTCTTTAAAATGAAGAAAAATACATACTTTAGAATGTATCCTGTGTCCTCTAAGATTACAAATTTTACAGAAGTCTCTCTTTTAAGTCAACTGAGTTCCTAATTTTGTTGGTTTTAGCAGAAGTTTTGATTTAAAAGTGATTTTAAAATCCAGTTTTAGATCTGAATGATATTCTCACTCTAAAACTAGATTATATTGAAGAAACAAGAACTGAGCAGGATCTCCAGAGATATCATAGTTTCTATGATGACTTTTAAAGTAGTTATGTTAAATTGAGATTTCATTAAGTTAGAACTAAGCACCTCCTTTTTAGCTGTTATACAATGATGAATGGTGCAATACGCAGATGTAATGCAAGTATATGAATTAAGGCAGAAGGAATAGGTAAGAATTATTTTCAGTCTGTTTTCAAACTCAGCTTCAGCACAGTTTCATTTTTCCTTACCAGTTTTTCAAGCTAGTTTTGAGACAAGTCCTACAATTAGTGTACAGTTAAAGCTCCCATTCAGGCAATGGGAACTTTGCCCACTTCCAGGAGTACAAGCTGCAGCACTTGGCCCTAAGGATTTAATATAGCTGTAATGACTCATTATTGAATGTTTAGTTTAATAGCAACTGCTTATTAAGTGTATTAATCTCAGCTGATGAAAGCAAAATTATTTAGTGAAAAGCTGTTTTTCTTTACATTAGTGTGCAATTATTTAACTGAAAGTTTCAAAGAGACACATCTAATTACAGTGCTGCTTTAAAAGTATTTAAGCATCAGTTATTAAAATATCATTTGAAATATGCTTATGGACCTCCTGAAGTGTTGTTTAAAAGCAAAATTCTGGTTTCAGATTATTACTTACAATAGGTTTCCTTTCACTACTTACCAACTTCTTACAAAATCTGCTTAATGTACAGGATTGAACTGTTTTCTGTAAAACAGAACAAGATGCAAGAATTTGTGTGTGCAGAATGTATATGTCTATGCTCAGGCTGAGATTACTGAAAATCAAAATTAATGATGCACATTTACAAAGTAAGAATCCCTTTGCTGAATTGGCATTTATGGGGAAAGCATCTATGAATACTAAAAGAAGTCTGCCAGTCAGTTCTCTTTAATTAAAGACATTTATCTGCAGAAAAACTAATTCTGCTTGCCATTTAGCATCTTCAAATATTTGTCCTCAAACCACACATACTTGTCTATAAGAAAATATAAAAAATATATTGATTGTTTACTTGTGTTTTAGTCACCTATTTTGGGGTTTTTTTAGGGATACTTGTTCCTCCATCACATGCTTCCAGCAGTTTATGGATGACAGATAAGCAGTGCTCAGCAGTCCCTGCCAAGCTCTGTACACCTGACAAGTATGAAAAGGATGCAGAAGGTATCTTTGGTGAGTCATGTAGCATGTCAGAAGTCTACTAGAATTCTGGTTGGTCAAAGACATGTAAGATATTTGGATAAAAGGAGGCAGAGCCCTGAACAGGCATATGGATGAGAAGAGCCAGGCGCTTTTCCAGCAACTTTATCCTGCAAAGAAAGGGTGGTGTGATGGAGATGCAGGGACAGTAGGACAATGACAGTTCCCAGCCTCTGAAAATGTTCTCTGCCCTATGGCTTAGACACATAAGAGCTGTCCTTGCTGAACTATTGAAGTGCAGCTTCTCAGCCTTTCACACATGCCAGACACTGACCTTGCCATGCTGGCTCCAGCCAGTTCTTCCCTGGAGAAAATTCCCCTGGGAGGGCAGCCAAGCCCAGGGGAGCTCTGTGCTCCTGCTGTGGCTGTGGGGTGTCCAGGGATGCGCAGGGCTTCCCCTGTGCTGGAGCTGGTGTAATGGGAGGGGGTTCTGAGCTTGGCATCTTTTATTCCTTCAGGAAGAGGAATGTTCCTGCTCCTTCCTGCAGACCCACTGTCCAATTCCTCCACACCCACCCAGGGGACTCTTGGTCAAATGGGTTCTCCAGTCCTTCCCCACTTGATATTAATATTGTCATTCTTTCTGACTCGCACAGTAATCCTGTCACCTTTTTGTTTCTTCTCTGCTTCTGCTCCTTATTTCTCCTGGGGAGATCACTGTCCTCCTTGCTCAGGGCTCAGGTTGTGTACCTGTGTGCCTCCAAGGTCATGCATAGCCTGGTTGCTCCAAACACAGACAGGAGAGCTGTGGACAAGGAAGGAGTGCAGCAAAGCTGCAGGCTGGCTGGAATACCTTCAGTTAGAGTTAATTAGCCATAAACCTCCCCAGACTGCTCAGCCTGGGGACAGGCTATTGGCTTGTTCTTTAAGATCTCTTGTCATGCTGTCAGCTTTGTGTAAGTAATGACTAAACTGCAGAAGCTCTGAGGCTGTTGTCTCTTTCACAAACTGTCTCCCTGATTCACTTTGCTCAATCCTCCATTTTTCCATCCATTTGTTTTTCCCTACTGTAGCAGGATTGCATTTTGACCTGTGTTTGTATTGCTCCACCAGAATCAGGGCATCAGACTCTGACAAGTGTCAGAGTTTATTAGTGGGGCTGTGGGTTGTTCCTGCTAAAGAGAAAAGCAATGATGTGTCACAGCACTCATCTTTTACTTTACCTGGACCACCATCTCTGCAGCAAGCCCTCCCCTCAAGTGACAGGTACAATACTCAGCTACACACACATGGCATTTTGACTTAGTTTCCCCAAGTGGAATAGTCACAATACAAACACACAAAGGATTAAATATCACATGTGAAAATATCAGGGTTAATTTTTCCACTCAAAAAATAGCAGACCAGAAGTACAGATCCTCTTCTGTGCAGAAGAGCTAATATGAAAGTGGTGACCAGTGCAGGAGGCTCTAAAATTCATTGTGTCCCAAATGCCTTGGTGGCTTTAAAACAGATATTCTGGATTCTAAGACCTTATAATACCAATTTAAAAGTAAAATTCATTAACTTATGATCTAATTGTTGCTTTATAAGATTTCCAAACCTATAGCTGTATCACTAGACCTGAAGAAGGCTTCTTTGAATGAAAACAAGAAGCAGAGAAACAAAGAAAACAGAACAAAATTTTTAGTAATATCATTATAACACTTGCTTTCCCATTAAATGATTATTAGCCTTCTGCTCAAGGCTGTCAGGGGAAGAGCAGTTGGTGTTAAGGCAGCTCCATGGCAGGTGTGCCTGGGAGCCAGCTGTCAGACTAGAACCACAGTTGCATTCTATTTTCTTCCTCCCAAAAGTACGTAGACACAGGAAGGCAGTACTTCCAAAATTACCAGATGCTAGTTTGCAAGAGATGTGTCAAAAATAGCCTGTAGCCCAGTGCAAATTCAGAATTATGGGGGTGTGTGTTCCACACTGCCTTTGCCAAAGCAGCCATTCTGATTCCTTGCCTTTTGTCTCCGGGCTCTGCCTTCAGTACCAAAGAACTGAGAGAAGGGAATGGTGAGAGATTTTCAGTCTCCTGTGAAAATCCTGACCTAATCACAGTGCTGGTGCCTCTTTGGAGCCCTACAGCAGGATGGAAGGGGCTCTGGGAGGTGATTATGGGCAGCTCCTCGGCAGGAGGAGTCCTGGTCCCTGCTGTGAGACCTAAGAGGGTCTAGCACAGCTTTCAGAGTCTCTGCATGGCAACCCAGCAGGGGAATGGCAGCAGCTCTTCAACCCTCCACAGGACATTAGAGATGAGTACTAAAAAATACTAGGAAATCACACAGGAGTACTTAAATATTACTTGATCATTAACATGGTAATTACATCAGCGCTGCTCCTGCCTGATGCTGTAATTTAAGAGGTTTCAGCATTTTCATTATAATCAGTAGCAGTTACTTCCTGTGGTTCATTGCCCATAAAATGTTAACCATAGGCGAAAAAAAAAAAAAAGGAGACAGAGACTTTGCCATGATGGCAATTAACATCCACTGTGGTGCTTGTGCCTCCCTGAGCTACAAATCACTCTGGTGGGTGCTTCATCAGGCTTCAGGGGGCCACACAAGGCACTTTTGTTCCTAAAAGCTTTCAATAGATGCTTTTAACTAAGATTTTTTTGATGGAACCTGTTCTGAGGAAGTAAGATACTTTTTAAGTAGGCCTGTTTATTTTTGTTTCTCTTTTTACCAATATTTTAAAGACAAAGTTCTGTATTTACCTGGTTATGTGCACATGCAGTAGTGCTTCTACAACAACGGAGGCTCTGCTGCTGTGCAGAACACGTTTCTTAAGAGGCTGCAATTTCTGACCTAAGCATATAGAAAGTGAACTATCAAGCTCTACTGCCATCCAAATGAAACTTCAAAAAAGTTATCACATATGAATTTATGTAACAAGCTCTCACACATTTTGCAAATGGGAATGTAAATGATGGTTCCCATATACCAACCAGATTGCCTGATTAATTAATGCATTACAAGGGAAAAAAGTTTTATGTTTAAAGCAAGACTGGGTGACTACCTCAGTGCATTAGTTTTTATGGTTTTGATCTGATCTGGGCAAAGAATTACATTCAATCAACTTGAACTGTTTGTATTGATCTGCATAGAAGATTGGGGAGGAAAAGATATATTGTCTCACTATAAGCTTTTTCCTGGTTTATTTGCTTTACAAGAGAGCAATATTTTTCCATGCACAGATTGAGTGCAGTGGCTCTGCAAAACTGCCCAGGAGGCTTCTGCAGCACCATTAGAAGTGCCTTGTCTCTGCTCAGAAACTGCTGAGAAATACTTTAGAGGAAATGGGGTCCCCTAGAATATTATTCCTACAGTTGCCATGATGAACAAGCACTTTAAATTCACTTGAAATAATTCTGAGATGTGGTGACTAACATAGGAGTGTAGTGAATTTCTCCCCTAAAACATTCCTTGCCATATGTGTGACTGCTTTAGAAATCAAATAACTTGGGGAAACCACTTGAGATGAGAGAATTAACATTAGGATTATAATTACTGGGTTTCAATTTCATTACACACTTGGGAGGGGTTTCCCCTTTTTCTCCCATTTTCTCCCATTTTTTCTGTCATTCTTGCTTTCTGGGCTCCAGTTTTCCCAGAGCATATTGTGGTTGCCTCAAATTCATCTGTTAAGTGAAATTACCCTCCAATCACTGAAAGGGGTGGTTGGACTCAACATGGATATGGGCTGGGGCACACAAGGAGATAATTTGGGAAGTAACTGTGACTTAGGCTCCAGCTCCTCCTCTTTTCCCTTCACTTGCATGAGCTCAGGAAGAGGCGGGGTGCAGAGTGTGTTCTCTCAGCCATTCTCAGGATGCAGCTGGCCCAGGCTGCCTTAGCAGCCTGGGTTGCTTTGCCCTGCCTTGAAGAGAGTTTCAGTGACTAGAAAAGACTATGTGAATGAGAAAGGATAGGCCAAGCATGGAACTGAATCTGTGGCACCCTCCCCAGAAAGCCCAAGCAGTGAGAATTCACAGACCATTTATGCAACACCCTTTGCACAAGAACAGAGGTGAACCTTCCTGAGAATATGAAGGAATCTCCCCTCAAATTAATCCATGCCATCGAGCTGCTGAAACTGAGAAGGCTGTCTGCTCCCAGCTGCTTAACTTTGCCACATTTTGTACCACCTGCAATGACATTTCATTACTATGGAGTGACAGCAGCAGAACCACCATGCAGCTATCAGCAGGAAAGGAAATTAGTGATGTTATGATTAACAAAATAGCTTTGACTTAGCCAATGCTGGGAAGACAGGCTCCAAAGGAATCAAATACTGCAAGTATCAGGAATGAACTATCAGCACCACCCTGTGGTTCCCATATTCTGTTTCCTCCTTGTGTAGGTCAGAAGGGAGAGGATGAGGCCAAGCAAACTCAAAAAGAAAGAGATTTGTTTCCTTCTGGATTTTGGCCTCTGCTGTTTCATATGGCTGATACTAAAAACTTACCCTCCTGCCCTCATGACAAGAATTCCAAAATGATATTCAGAAAAGACAGGAGTTTTTGTGGGACTTGAGGCAATAATGAATATGTTCATGATGCCAAGGTTGTGGGCTTGATCCCAGCACAGGCCATTCACTTAAGAGTTGGCCTCCATGATCTTTGTGGGTCCCTTCCAACTCAGAATATCCTGGGATTCTGTAACATCCTTGTCTGCAGCCAACATTCTGCCCAGTCTTCTTCACGTCTGCAGCTCTTTAAATTGTTGCCACAGAGCACTGCAGTCTAACAGCAAGCTTACAGAATCACAACTGAAATTTAATCGTGGTTCTGTCATAGCTTTTACATTTTTCCTCATTCTTGTAATCTCTGATTCAGATAATTAACTGAAAATGGATGTAAGTGTGGGGAAAACACCCTCTTCTGTGAAATTCAACATATGCAGTAAGTCCTGTCATAATTAGAGTGGTTTGGTTGTGCAAAGCAGTACACAAATGCTGTTCTTATTTTAGCAGATTCTTCATTAAGGTATCAAATTAAGAAAATAGTTTTACTAGTTGCATATCCTTATGCTGTAATTTTTCTCTGATACAGCAACTAGTGATGGAATTTCAGCTAAATCAACGGACTCATATGAAAACAGTAAATGTCATTCAGGAAGATATCTATGAGGCATCAACAGATGTGAGGCTATCTGTGCCTCCCCCTATGGAGCTGATTAGTTAAAACAATCAGCAAAATACAGATTGAGCTTCCATACTGGACTTTTTTTTTTAATTAAGAGAAAAACTCCCGGTATATATAGGTCACTAAAGTAAATTCCAATGTCCTTTAATTTTCTTTTTTCATTAACAAGTCTTTCAAGGATTTGACTTCTTTCTGTATGATATTCTGTTGATTTTGGCTGCATTTCCCAACCTTTTCAGCAAATCAAATGGTGACATTTACATAAATAATTATATATATTTAACATCCCCTTAATGATCGATCCTTTCCTTTTTGACTGGGTTATGTGACAAAATCCAAGTAATTTATTTTTTCAAAATACATGCTAAGTTTTAGGCTGCATATGCCCACCTGTAGTACAGGGTCTTGTTACCAACTCCACTCTGGTTCACTGAAACATAAAAAGAACACTGTAGGTGAACTCCAACAAAATATCTACAGATGACACTCAAAAAAATGATCAGACAATGGCAAATTGCATCATTGGACCAGCCAGCTCAGCAAACTGTCCTGGAAAAAACCATGTCACTAGCAAATATTAAGCAGGGGACAGCTGGGATCCCAGAATTTCCTATTCATCACCATAAAGAATGGGAGCCTTTGTACCAAGTAATTTTTTATTCAGGTTTCTAGAATTGCTTCCTTCACACACCTCGAATTTGAGTTCAAAAGTTTGTTGGAGTTAGAGAATATTTAGGGCAGTGTTGTGGGGTTTTTTCCCACAAGGAAAGACTGAGAAGCAATCTGTGTAGGAGTGTGTCGAACTGAGCGATTAGTTTAATACTGCTGAGACTTTATTGTAATATTAATGATGTGTTACAGTGCCTAAGGTCCTGGATAAGCATAATTTATTATTTTTAATCTGAATAAGTAAATAAATAGAAGAGTAATAAGAGAGGCTTCTTTCTTAATCTCATGCGAATTGTGGCATAACCACAGTCATAATAAAATTCAAATATTTTGCATGTGCTTCCCATTTAAGTACCTACACATATCAAAACTCTGATTTCACTCAAACACTAAGGAAAACATCAAGGTGATGAAATTTATCACCAAGGTGTGTGTTGCCACTCTACCAGTTTAATATGAGAGTAAAGAAGGGATTTAGGACACCATATGGAATGCAACTACTGCTTCCTCTTGATTACAAGATGCTGACTGATATTTGAGTGTTGTTTGTGCAGCAAACCAGTTATGTGTATCAAAATTTGTAATGTCCTTATTTTATTTATACATTTTAAGGGCTACATTGCTTCCTTCAAACTACTGCATATCAGCTTTTAAAGTGTAGTAAAAAGAAATAATTAGCGGTTAATCTAGAAAAATAAATCCAACTCAAGGTTTATATTTTTTCCATGTTTTCTAACCTTAATTTTGTGGAGAGAAAATTACTGGTTTCTTGTTGCTGTAATTTTATTTTAATGCAAGTTGAAAACATCCACTTGTTCAATGTCATCTATTTTATGCATTTAGAATACCTCCTGGGCATTTTGAGTGCAGGTGTAATAAGTAACTGGCAGTGCAGATGCTGAGCGTGACCCTTTCTGTATTTGTCAGAAGCATGGAATTTGGGGATGTAACCTGATCCCTTATTAGGACAAGAAAAGTATAATAGCAGTTAGATCAGAATTAGTTTTACAATTAATTTCATCATAGAACTGGGTGTGTTTATAAAACCATAAGAATTATGTGTAGGAAAATAGCTTTTGTACACTCCTAAGGTTTACTCAATTTAATGCCATGTCAAATCTGAGGGGAAAAAATGGAGCCTTATTAGGACAGGAAAAGTATAACAGCAGTTAGAGCAGAAGTAGTTTTACAATTAATTTCATCACAGAACTGGATGTGTTTATAAAACCATAAGAATTATGGTTTACTCAATTTAATGCCATGTCAAATCTGAGGGGAAAAAATGGACATAAATACTTAAAAAGACAAAATAGTCTAGTCCATGACACTGTATTCTACACACAGCTTTTTCATTAAGTTCATTCTAGAGTGTCTCAGTTTCTCCTTCAAGGAAAATTCCAGTAGAACCTGTGGAGTTCTGTCCACCTAAAGGACAAAGAACTGAACAGATGTGAGCTGCATAGAGTTTTTTGTCATCAAAAGTTGGTCTGTTTAGTTGAATTGATTCAAGAACCCCAGTGGAAATTTCAGCAGATCAAGTTGTCCTCTGTTTGGGCAGAGAAAACCATCACCTGTTTAAATTGGTCACATTCCTGATTTTAAGGAAGGTTTTGATCTCTGTTTTGCTCTCATTATTCTCATCTTTGGAGAAATTGTCTACTGAATTTCCCTTTCCACAGAGGTACACCATGGATAGAGTGAGGTGCTATAGGTGTATGCAGGGCTATAGAGACCTAAGTTTGCATTTATACATTTCCTTGCTGTATGATTCAGCTTATTACAAAAATTTTTCCTTAAACAAAACTTCTTTTCCTCTATTCCCCCTCTTCTTTCTCTTTATGTAATCCCTGTGCTGAGGAAAGGTGCCACATTCTTGCCCTGTACTGTGCTGTGTCTACGGTGAGATCAGACTTTCAGTTATGCCCAAAAGTTACATTTTCAGTAATTATTTCACACATCTATGCACGTGGTTATCTAGCCAGCTGAAACCCCATTCTGACTGGGGTTATTTTTCCTTCTCTGGCCTTAATGGAAAGATGCAAGGAAGAAGGTTTAGACTGACTTTCAAAAATGAGTCTGTCTTATCAGGAATTAGTGTTCTGCTGAATTTTGCCAACAAAGCTGCTGAAGTTTGAGGAACATGAGATGCTACAAAGCAGCTAGATGGCACATGTCAAGGGAAAAGGTGGTGGGGGGCTCTTCTAGTCTGGTGTGATTCTCAGCAGCTATCTAGTATTTTGAATGGAGGGGTTTGTATCATTCAGATACATTTGCACTGATTCCCTCTGGAGCTGGAAAAAGAAACAACCAAACAAAATGTCAGTCAAGAGCTAAGCAATTCTTCTGTTTGGGGAAGCCTGGCTATAATCTTGACAAGGTTTATTTTAGAGCTGCTTATGCCCAAATCCCAGTAAGGAGGATGGTGGTCTTTGATGAGCGCTATGGATGTGAGCCCCAGGTTCAGTTTTGGGGTTTGTTGTTGCAAAAGCTCCCTCTCCCTTACCTGATTTGAATGACTCAATATTGCCACACTCCAGGGTAGAATCTGACTCTTTTGAATCTTCACCTGAGCCCCCCTGATACTGTTTCTTTTTTGATGAGTGCTATGGATAGGAACCCCGGTTCTGTTTTGGGGTTTGTTGTTGCAAAAGTTCCCTCTCCCTTACCTGATTTGAATGACTCAATATTGCCACACCCCAGGGTAAAATCTGACTCTTTTGAATCTTCACCTGCCACTGGACCAAACACATCAGTGGAGTACACTGACTCCAGCAGCTGCAGGTGTTTGCACTTTCAGAGAGAGGAGATTATTTCCTTCACAGAAAACAAGAGTTTATTGAGCACTCCTGAATTAAACTGTAAGTCCAGCCCAAGCTGGGTGCTGCTGAAGGGTGGTAAGGAAGCACCAGGCTCTGTACAGCAGCTGGGCTTTCCTCTCAGCTGGCAGGACCCCACTCCAGGGAATGCTCAGCAGGCAGAAAAGCAGCTGAGGCACAATTCCATTCACCTTGCACTCAGGGCCACCCTGTACCCTCACTGACAGTGCTTGTCCATGTATGGTTCAGAATCACTTAATTCCTTTAGATAAACAGAGATTTAAAGGAATTGCCTACTCCTCAACATAATGAAGCCAACCCTACCATACTCTCTGCTTTCCAGAAACGTGACAGTGGGTTTTCCTAAATCAGAAGCACAGAAGCATGTGCAGTGTCATGGTGGTATTTTCCACTGTTATCCATCCATCTGAGACTCCCAGAGCCATTTTGCATTTAGTGAGAAAAAGCAAAGAACCAATGCTTCACTTTGTTATCCCCTTCTCACCTAATTTTCTTTTAAATTTCATTTTCAAGCCTTCCTGCATTTCCGAGAACTATGTGTCAACAGACCAGAATTAAAAAGGTGACAAACTGTGAAGAATTAAAACTTCTAATTTAACAGATGAGCAACTGCAAATAACAAAATCTCAGACAAACACAGTTTTAATGAAAGGTGACATGCTGGAGACAGGAAGTTTTCCCCCTCTCTGTTCATCATGTAACACAAATTAGTTTAGGAAGCCATACAATAATGCTGTGAATGCAATAACAAATTCATATCCTGTGCTGTTAGTTTTGTTTGCTTGTTTGCTTTCTGAAACCATATATGACACTTCTTTCGTAATAGTATATTTTCTTCCTACTAAATGTGTCAACATTTGTTCATGTCTGGACTCGCTCTCATTCTTATTGCGGTCAGGCACAGCTCGTATTCCTCACCTCCCCACTGGAGCTTTACATTTCAGCTCCTGCGGGGTGAGGGGAGGGCTGGCTCTGCAGCAGCCTTTCTGGAGTTTTCTAGCACCTTGTGATGCAGGACACTGACTGCATACACGCTGGCCTCTTGTTTTTAATGAAATTTTCCAGTGTGACAAACATCAGAGGGAAAAGTAAACCTGGCTATAGATGAACATACTGAGCAAGAACACTTCCTTACTGCTTTTAGGAGGCACATCCAGGCCAATCATCAACCTCAGTGGGTTCCCTGAAGTCAAGGCAAATCCATAACCAATACAAAGTAATAAATCTTTCTAGAAGTTATGGACTAGCTACACTGATTTACATCAATTTGGGATTTTGGCCCAGTCAAATGTATTCTTCCTATTTAATAGATGAATGCAGAACTCTGAGTACACCCAGCAGTGGTTTAAAATGCCAGCAGAGTGTTAAAAGTTCCTTTTAACTAAACATCACTGCTTCCCTTACTCCAAGGGTGTAATTTAGATCAATGGGTTTTATAGGCAGTTCACCTGCTGCTGGTGAGTATCACTGGCTGGCTGCCTCTCTGAGGATCACACTGGAATAAGTTTTCAGACGTATGCAATTAACCTCAAGTAAGCACAAAGAGAGGCTGAATGACTTCAAATAACTTCATAACAAAATGTGTGTTTGCTCCACAGCAGGTGGTCACCACGTGCAGTCTTAGGAAGGGCCTAACTTAGAATGCATTCTCCTATTTAAGGTCACTGAAACAGCTCTTTTTGTCCTACTGTGCCTGAAAGAGTAAAGAACATCAAGGATTTTTTTCAAATTATTATTATTATGTGAACCAAATAACAAAATTTTATCCATATTCCATGAATGAGATTTCCAGCCCAGTTCCTGGGAATCTTCTCCAAACAGTTCAAAACATATATGACATAAATTCCCCTAGATAGCAGAGTACCCTAATTTTTACCTTTTCTCTACTCATATACTTGAAAATAACTCTCTCCTTTATTTCCATACTCGTGGCAGGTGCCATACTAAATCAACCAGTGGGAATCTCTCAAATGCACCTCTGTCTTACTGGGTATTAATGAGGTTTTCCATTTAACTTCCACTGGGGAATGATTTCAAGACTTCAGCATATGGGACTTGCTGTTTAAACTGTTTACAAGTGACACTTTGGCTCTGGAAATGTAAAGTATATATGACAATGGGGGCTGTTTTGCCATGTAACCCATCTGTGATTAATTGTGTATTTTATGCAATCATCTGAATTTAAAGCAAAAGCTACAACTTACACTTTTCTCTCTTGAGACATAAAATATGTTACAGCATGAACCAGCTGTATCTTTTTAGACTGCAGCTAAATTTCATCATAACTTAGTCTGTTTTATGCATGTTTTGGGAAAAAGCACTAACAGTTAACAACATTGTAGAATAAATAATGTAACTGGGGGGTCATTTTGCTTAGATTATACCTGATAATTGAAATGCCAGGAAATATTGGAAATTATTAGAAGAAAAAGGATAGAAGAGTCCAATGTAGAAAAAGCAAAATTATCACTTACAACTTCACATTAAGTCAAATGACAGCCATTCTTTTTACATCCCAGTTGAACTAAACACAGATATTTCTCACTGCAGCAGTGGTCTGGGCTGGTACCTCATTGTGCTGACTTGGTACAAACACAAATCAGAGAGAGACAAACGCTTTCTCTAATAGCTACCTAAAAGAGAATTAATGATTTGGGGGAGAACATGAGAACTCCACAGTAATATTTTAATTTTAAGATAGGCAGCTGTCTTTGCACCTAGGGAAAATTAATGTCAGGACCTTTCCTTAAGAAATTAACTATGACACTGGCTTTGTCAGAAATAAGAAAAGGATAGATATCCCACTTGTTGCAGCTTCCTTCTGTTGCACAATATATTAAATAATAAACCTGAGTATTAATTCAACTAGGACAAAGTATAATTTAGAAATTATGTATAAATTAATGCATTCATTTAAATTTAGCAAAAAAAAAAGAGATGCTACAATGCAGAACCATCTGTACCGTGCCATATGTCAGGTAGAAGGATAAATAAAAATCAAGTAAGATCATTAATAATCTTTCTGGGAATAGTGAAATATTTCCAGCATATTAGATTACAGAGATCATTACATTTTTTAAGCAGGAACATACTGTTGCCATTATTTATGTGTGAGATACAGACTTAATGGGGAATATGTCACCTAATTAACTTTAATAATATTACAGTGTTTTATGAAACCTTCCCTATTATTTAGAAAATTTATAAGCCTGGGAACAAGTTATCCAAGTTCCTAACTCTCTTAACTTTTACCTAAAGGGGAAATAGGGGCCCAAGTACAATTTAGGATCTGGAATCCTTGCAAGTGATGTTTTTCAATCTGAAAATTCTGAAGGTAAAGGGAGAAGGGAGGTTGTGAGTCTTGTAAGCCATGAAGACTGCCTCTTTTTTTGGTTCTGGGGACTCACAGAAAACTTGGAAACAAGCAGGATCTTGCTGTACAAAACCTTCCTAAAAATCAGGTCTGTTCACTATAGCTAAAAATAGAAAGTGCCCTCACTTTGATAAAGGAATCCTCAGAGAACCTGAACAAGACAGTCAGGCTGCACATCTGCACAAGTTGTGGGAAGGAACCATGAAAAATATTTTACAAGCACCAGCAGAAGGCAAGACAGAATCACCAATGAGACCTTTTCCAACCAGGCCCTTGCCTGCCTCAACAAACCTCTAAAAAGCAGTGTAAAATATCCAGTGAGGAAAAACCTAGCTTGAAATTTTCTGCATTGTCATTAACATGAGGCTTCCATTGATTACTTTACTTCCTAACTGATACATCTTAATCACAATTCTTTTTATTCCTTTATGAATGGTCTGTTCCTGTTTTGTTCATGCACATTTAGCATTACTAGTTTCTAGTATCTCTTCTTGTTTCCATCTTTTAATTTTCATCTTAAGTAAATCCCTCCAACTATAATAATGACTCTATGGCTCATCTTTGAATTTCACTTAATTTGCCCAGACATTTATCTCTGATGAAGATATCCATACATCAAAAAAGCCACAGAAAATAACCTTATATTTTTGCTCCATGGCATAATGACTTCCCATGCTTCCCTAACTTTGCACTGCTAAGCTGCAAAATCATGTCTAATTTCTGATCTGTTATCTCCCTGAACATTGGTAATGCTATGCTGGCCTAGATCTCTCCCTCCTACTGAATTTCTTTTCTGTTAATTTCCTCTAGATTAACTTTAATTTTCAATGGCACTAAGGCTTCTAAGGCTTGCCTGTTATTTTTGGTCTATACTTTAAGCTCTTTTTAATTTGGTTTGGGTCTTTGATATTTGCAACTGATCATAAGTTAATGTCATCTATGGTTTTCATTAATTTTATCTTTTTGTCATTAATTTTATTTTCCTGCTCTTTTTAAAAGTATAAAAAAAATTACGTAAGTATCCTCTAAGATGAAACTAAACGCGAGAAACTTTCTGGTGGCAGCCTGTACACTGCCACATCATTCAGTGGTTCATCCTTCTTCAGGATTCTAATGCATGTTGCATGTCCACACACAAAGCAATTGCTGTGGTGCACGTTTTCAGATCCATGAAGAATCAATGTCATTCATATTTCACCCATCACACTCTCCCCCGTGCCTAATGCTGTTGCATGTTTGCAAGGACAGCACTGGAGCTGCAGCAGCAATCCTCTGTGAACCCAAATCACTTCTTGTTTATGGCTCTAGATCATCAGGGGCTTTAATCACTACCCTAAAGAAACTCAGTGTGGAATGCCTAATTCACTGTGACTGTTGACATGCAGAGCTGGTGGGAGATCAGGACCAGAGTCAGGTGCTCTGAAGACAAAGGCAGCAGAAATTTCAGCCACAGAACTCCACTGCATCGTGGCAAGCAAACCACAGGGTCAATCCTGCAAACATCTGCAGCTGTGACATGGAGGGAGAGCAAAAGTTCCACTGCATCTAAAGCTGAGGTTGTCAGACATTTGGAATATCACCACCTGATGAAATTGTCTAAAGAGCAAATTGGTTTCCAGCAGATTTTCAGAGCAGTCTTAGAACCTACTTTCCCTGTCTTTTTACCCAGGTAGAGATGGCTGAAAAATGTATGGTTAAAAACAGCTGAAACACAAGCCCACAAGGGAGTTGTCAGCTCTGGAACATGAGATGTTGCACTAGCATCCTTTTCCCACCTCCTGCAGAAAGAAGAGACAAGGGGAGATACAAGTACAGGACTTCACCAGAAAGTGGTATCTACTTTCCCTGTCCTTTTACCCAGGTAGAGATGGCTGCAAAAATGTATGGTTAAAAACAGCTGAAACTGAAGGGAGTTGTCAGCTCTGGAACATGAGATGTTGCACTAGCATCCTTTTCCCACCTCCTGCAGAAAGAAGAGACAAGGGGAGATACAAGTACAGGACTTCACCAGAACGTGGTAAGTACTGGTCAGCATGGTGAGTTTAGCACCCTGGGCTGACGGTGCAGCTCTCAGCCTTGCAGCAGGGACCTGGTTCCCCTCTGCAGGGGTTAATTGGGGGTTCCTGGTTCTTCCCATCCACCTGGATCCTGCTGGGAGAGAGGAGAGGTTGTCCTTGAGTTGTAGAGTTTCAGGACAGAGTCTCAGTTTCTGAAACAAGAGTCAGAAGGAGCTGTGGAAGTGCAGTCTTCATGCTTATTACGTTCCTGGATATTTCATGAAGTCCTGGGAATAGAGATATTTTAGAATTTAAAGTGTCAGTATCAAAGGTTTGCTCCATCTATGTAGTTTCTCCCCAGTGTTTATTTTATCTAGCTTGGAAAAGCAATTTTGTGTTCTCCCTCTGAGTATATATACGTGTGTGTATATGTGTATATATAAAAAATGCACATATTTATAAAATACATATATACTACTTCCCTTAGTTTCAAAATGTCATTCCCTGTGGCCTTACCTCTATTACACACATCATTCATTAGATTATGAAAACCATTAATGTCAGGCAGCAGAACCAAAGGAATTCACTAAGGGAGCACCATTAGCATATCAAGTAGCTATTTCTCAGCTAAATATTCCTGACAGCCCTCATTACATATGATGGATGGGCTTTATAAGAGGTAGTATTTCCAGAAGAAAATAAAATCTCAGCATTCTACCACATGTGGCCCAATAACTAGATATCATTTTTTGACTGTCTGTTTGAATTTCTTTCCTTTTTTTTCTGTCAGAATGAAAGAGTTGTAAAACTCACAAATAGATTAACTGCATAATTCAAAATTCATTAATAATTGTGAGCCTAATTCAGCCTAGATTCTGAATTCTGCACGTGCTTTAGTCGTGGGATATCAAACACTGTGTGTCATCCTAGCTGGATTGCCAGCAGCCTGTCAGAAATAAAAGGACATAGAGCTGAAAAAGCAAGTAAGGCTGGCTTTTAAAAGACTATGCAGTGCCAAAAATTTTATGAGTGAAACCAAACATTTTCTGAGGTAAGGAACACAATTTTAAAAGAAAATAATTACTGTAGCCAGGTATTCAGGAGACAATGAACAGTTCTTGCATCACCTCATGAAAAATGGGCACAAGGAGCCACAAACAAGCACAGAGGGCACCTGAGAACTCCCTTGTGAGGGAATGCAGACCCCAGAACTTCTTTAGAATGGGACAGGAAATAGTTTCAAATTTTCTGCTGTGCATTTTCCTGTAAGTGCCAGTAGTGGAGCCCCTGTACCAACAACAGGTTTGCCCCCTACACCTCTTATGGTTCTTTCATATACTGATTTAAATTTTGGGTTTTTTTCCAAATACTGCAATACAATTTGTCTAGCATGATTTATTATTACTTCTAAAATTTCATGGTTCTCTGACCCTCTAAATCTGAAGTGATTTGACTTCAATGAGGCAGAGTACTCCTTTGCAAACCAAATTACAAAACAGCAGGGTATTAATTTTATTATTATTCAGAAATGAGCTTTATTGCAGAATCAGGAAATTGACTGGACACCTACTGCATAATGGTCTCCAGTGGCACATGCTGATGAGGCAGGAGGATGTTTTCAGCCAGTTTCTTTTCCCAAATTTCACTTCTTCCTGTTAACTTGTTAACTCCTACTTGTTAACCTGCTGAAGGGTTGGTTTTTTTTCCATTTTTATTTATAGGAAGTTTCACCAGTGAGGGAATGAGGTTCATTAAACAGGTTATTTAAAAACAGAGAGACAGAGAAGCCGTTCCTTAGAAAATTGCTAAAATCATTCAAATAACATTTTTTAACTCTTCAAAAAGCTTTCTTCCTTCCAGCTCAGCATATTCTGTGACCCTGTGATTCTGTACAATTCTTTAGCATTTGAATGCACAAGTTCTGAGGTGCCAATAACACTCCTGTGGTATTTCCAACCAATGCAGGAAAGAGAAAAGAGGGTTTTTTAAAAATGCTTCAGCACTTTTAAGAATTACTTTCATTGGATTTTTTGCTGTTCAAACTCTCTGAAGTGTGTATTTTTCTTAATGTGTGAGATTTCAAAAATGCAGAGTGCTCATCTCTTGAAAATGAATGCTCTAAAGCAAATGAAATTTGCCACACAAATATTAGAGGGCGCAAAATAAATTCTCACCTTTGACAACCCTGTCTGATACAATTATAAGCAATTACAAAATTGCTGAAAAGCAGTTAGCTACCATTTTCAACACTGTAGCACAGGACTGCTGGCCAAGATGTGTATTGAGATAGCTTAGATTTTAATGCAGTTGTAATGAAATATAATGACAGTAATACTTACTGCTATGAAAGCACTAAAATGGTTGCCATTATCTTTCTCACATAATTAATTTCAACATTATATTAATACAATGCTGGTATTTATTATACAAAAATAAAGCTGTAAGGGCATATTTTTAAGACATACTCTGAATATTTTTCTTCAGACTGCTTCACATTTGTTCTAGTATCAACAGTTATATTTAAATGAAAATGAGCAATTGCTCATAGAATTTCAATGCAGGAAAATCAACCCTGACACGTGTAATTTCTGAAATGTTAGTTTAAATATTCAGTTCTCATCAACCAGTGTGAACAATATAAATCACAGCACACTTCACAGATGATGTAAACTGTCAAGTAAAAGTAAATGTATTCATTGCTTTAACTTTAATAATTATCTCTATGTCCCAATATATTAATTCTCATAACTCTCCCTGCCCAGACAATTGTTTAAGCAGGAGTTTGTATACAAAGATATGATACATCCTGAGAATTTAGAGTGGAGAATTCATTCAGAAAGGCTAAAACCTTAGTGTTCCCTAGCTAGGTGCCACTTCAGAAGTCATTCCACTGAACTGTAGGAGTCAACAGATCTGGAGTGGAAGGTGCTTAAGATACACTAGAACAACCATTGGCCTAGTTCTTCAACTGGAAGGACTTCCCTGTGCTCTTCTTCATGGTATTTCATCTATTTATCATTTCATTTCCCTATCTGCAAAAGAGGGACGCTAATGCTGTCTTCTTTTGTAACATGTTGTCAGGTTTATATACAGGAAAAATATTAATGTCAAATCCAGAAATAGTTAGAGATCAGTAGATAGATTCACCTTGTAACTCTTGAAGAGCAGAATAGCAGTTGTTCTGAATTATGAGGAAAAGAAAAAAAAGAGAGATCCGACTTGTTTCTTCTCCTTGTAAGTTCCTCTGGATCTTTCCACAAAGAGTGACTGATGATTCAGCCATCACCACACTTCTGGACCTCAGTCTTGACAAATGTCATTCACACTGCATTTCATTCACAAGGATGTTAGAAAATACATGGACATTTTCAATATACAGATATTCCTGCAACACAGAGAACTGTACAATACTACTGAGTAGACCCAAGAGTATAGAATGGCTTACAGAATAATTTTCAGTGTGGTTTACAAATATTTTCATGTTGTAGTGTATTGTTTCAAAATTAACACATTAATAAGAAGCAATAATGGAAGGTTCTAGATTTCACAGGGTGTAAGTCAGCAAGCAGAGCACTTTCTTTCCATTGCCATCTCAGGCTGCTTCCTCTCCCTGACCGGTCTGCACACACAGCAGCAGTGGTTGTGAGCCACTCAGCCTCGTGGGGTGCTCCCTTCTGCCTTTATTGCAGACAGGCTGGAAGCAGGGCAGTGCTTGCAGGTCCTCCCTCCCTGCACCCCACTGCTCTGACAGCCAGTGGGCTCTGCAGCACACAGCACATCCTGGGAAATGTTTGATGGCAGCGCTGCCAGTGGCACCGGCATTGCTTTTACATGGATTTACACCTGCACAGCGAATAAAAACAAGAGCAGTTCAGACATAAGTGGCATGTTTACACATTCAAGCAGCAGGAGCCTGTAACAGATGAGCAGACTGCCTTCAAGGCAGCCCTGCTCATTGTGGTGCTTGCTGTGAAGATCTTCAAGAGCTGCTGTTGCTGTTCTCTCTGACTTTGACCCCCAGCCATTTAATCCCAGCTGAATCCTTTCCTACTTGTAGGACTGACTACTCTCTGCTCCCAGAGACACACAGCTGCAGCAGATCTCAGGTCAAGAGACCAATTCCAACCAGCATTTCACTTCCACAGTGCCTGGTGCAGGAACAAGGAAAAGAAGCAGATATTAAATGCCTTATCTTCATCTGCATTTGAGAAAACATGCAGAGCAGCTCCAGAACACATTGTTTTCTTCTAACAGAGTGTAGGTCATTGGCTGGGTCAGAATTGTTCCCAGCTTATTCCAATGTCTCTTTTACAGGTGAGAGTGTACCTGGCAATATCAGGCTCTGCTATCTTGACATGGTTTCTGCTTTGTGGGAGGATATGTCAAAATAGGAGATCTAAGTCTCTGCTGTGAATTCTCCCCTGTTGAGAAAATGGCTAACAATTTTCTGTGTAGCTTTCTCTCTCTCGAGTTTATAAAAAGCAGACACGTATTACAGCCCTCAGAAGCACTGCTTTTTAGGAGATTCCTATTTCTTGGTGAAGTTTTTCACCCTGGCAGTTAGTCAGGAGGAAGAGTAAAGAGCAACATAAGGGTACTTCTAGTGGAATGAGACACAGAACTATAAAGAGGAATAAAGTAAAGGAGATGAGAGAAAAATGTGAAGGAAGGAATGAGGGAATGAGGGAAAACCTGGAAAACAGATAAAAACAAGTCACAAGTCCTGGTAGGCATTCACAAGGAAAAGTGAAATAAGAAAAACTTATATGATAAAAAAGAATGTAAAGGAAGACACTATAAACCATGGCAGGGGTGGGGGGTGGTCAGGGAGAAAAGAAATAAAAAATGGGAAAACTATATGAGAAGGGATGAGTGAAATAGTAATAAAGGTTTTTTCAAGGCTGGGTTCTGTAAATGAGGAAAGGGAAGAAGACACTGAGAGTGATTGTGCACAGACTGAAGAATGATCTGGGAGACAGGGACACGGTGCTGCCTTCAGCAAATGCACAGCACTCTAATCCTGAGCAGACACTGCCCAGAGCCTTTACACTTGCCTGGAATAAAGCTTCGGGCCAGATGATGGAGAGAAGCTAGTGCAGGTACCAATTATGTGTGATCTTCCTTTAACTGCAAAAGGTGACAATGCACCAAGGGCTGACCCCCTGTACAGCACCTGAGGCTGCAGCTGTAGGAATCTGGTAGCTCTGGCTCACCAATTAAACACTGAGATTATTTCATACTTTCTTTACCAGTGATTTTTCATCAATTATCCTTCTGTTTCTAAACCCTTCATTTGCCTGATTACCATAAATTTCCCACAGCACCTTCCATAATAACCTAGGATAAACAGAAGCACCAGCATGTGTAAATTAGGGAAGAGAAACAGAACTGGAATTATACAATCATATCCTTCTCCCTACAGAGAACCAAAAGGAAAATTAATCTTTTGTTGTGTGCATCTGGGAACTTTAATAATATGGCAAAAATAAGAAACTCTTTTACATAAGCCCATCTCTTAATTCATTAATATGGCAATAACATATTGCATAGGAAAACACCTTGTTTAAAAAGAAAAGCCAGAGCTAACAGCAAAAAACCAGCAGTTTTAAAACAGTATCAAAATCCTCTCATTCTCTGTGATGTTTCTCCATGTGTAGAGAGATTTTTTTCTACTAAATATGTTAGGCCTTTTCCAGTTCTTCCTCCCCTTCTCTAACCCTCTCCTCTCCCAAATGAGAGTGGAGAGATATGAAAACAGAGCAGAAAAAGAATAACTGTCTTCATGCAGAGCTGTGCTCTTATCAGAGCTGACATAAAGAAATGAACTGTCCTTTTTACACTAGAAAGTATAGGCACACAATTCTTAGGAGGCTCCTGCCTCAAGTGTGCAAAAAGTATTCAGCTGACCATATCATAACATTGAGAATGGCTGAATTTAATTGTTAGGAAAATTTGCCTTTTTTCTCCTCGCTGTAGTCCTTCCTTCCTAGTAACTGTGAATCTGCCATTATCATGACTTGCACGTAAGT
Source organism: Passer montanus (assembly GCF_014805655.1). Taxonomy (NCBI): domain Eukaryota; kingdom Metazoa; phylum Chordata; class Aves; order Passeriformes; family Passeridae; genus Passer; species Passer montanus. Next base: position 257,494 of record NW_024366937.1, read on the forward strand.
CTGAAGATGAATTAAAAAGCATGGCATGATTACCAAGCACATCCATTCCACCAAAACACATATTTCAGATTTAGGATTCTGCCTGGGAGAGAAATAGGTATCTATCAGTGGCTGTGAATTTGAGCAAGAGTAGCTGACTAAAGACTCAGGTGAAGAAGTGCAGAGAAATATCTTGTGGATCACAATGATTAATTTCTCTGTGCTTATAGACTTCCAATACATTAAAATTATTTGCTTCCCTGTATGTGCAAGGAAAGACTGTTCACTATTTGCCTTTGCAAGAAAGGGCTCAAATAATAAAAAAAAAAAGACAGACTGGTACTAATTCAGAAATACTGGACAGCTGAATGGGCCTCCTTTTTTCCCAAGTAATGCTTCCATGCAGGGATATATGTTGGTGCAGTTTGCCCTCTGCAAGTGCTATATTTTTCTCTACATGCAATTATCCTCTTCCATACACACTTCAGTGAGTTATGGCAAGCATAAAGCCTGCAGGTTGCATGGCACACCATGCTTCTACTGCTCTGAAACTGCTACAAACCCACAAGGCCACTTTTAAAATCTTGTAAACTCCTTGAAGTCAACTTATATAGCTTTCTTTACTATGCACCAAAGATCCCTTATATGACAAACAGAATATCCAAGTTTTTTCAATCCTACCAGCCAAAGTCATATGAAATTCAAAGAGTACAAATGAGAAATCAACTTATTTTTTTTAACAGTCATGGGCAGTTATGATTTTAATAAATTAGCAAGAAATCTTGCCTTCTCTCATTCTGTAAAACTCTTCAAGAAGAAATGAGCTATTTACAAGTGAGATGGCTAAAATTCTATGTCCTCTCCTGTGAAAAGATATTACTATAAATCATCTTTTACTTCTAAAGAAAACATTAAATACATGTAAAAATATAAATTTATAAAATTTCTGTTGTAGATGTTCAAGTGGTAAACATGCCAACATGCCATCTATATTGCCTTAGTGTCAATTTTACATTATTCAACATAATGAAAAGCAAAATAAACTGCAGGTTGATTTCCTACATGGTTCAGGACTGTTTGCTGTCATGGTTTTCCTTTTGAAATGCAGTTGTCACTAAAGACATGCTCCATTCAATTACATATCACAGTTTTCTCAAAAGCATGAGATAGTTGCTTGTTGTGCAGAATGTGAGAGCTGAACTCTGCCCCTTTCTTTGCAGTTGATTCAGAGTGTACTTCCCAACATCTAAAGTTGGAAGAAGTGTCCAAAACACTACAAAATATCTATTTAAATGACAGAATGAATGCCAAACTCCTAAGGCTCAGCCTAAATCAACTCATTCACTTTATTTTGTTTGGTCCTGAGAACCAGGGAGCAAATATCACCCTTTAATCTATTAATTTTTATGAAATATTGTGCCTGAGGAAATATTTTGAAAACATGGGGTATTCAAATGTTTGCTGCATGAAGGTGTGTTAGATATCATAGAGGCTCGTGCCACAAGAGACACATGAATCTTTCATTTGTCCCTCAGTGGCTGGATTTTCTGAGGAGGAGATCCAGAGGAAATCCCCAAACTAATTAAGCAGACAGCCAACATTATTAAGCTTTGTCTTGCGAGGCACAGAGAAGAGCAGCCTGATCTTAGCACTGCACAGCAGCTGGGAAAGAGAACAGCTCTGCCTCCAACCCTCCCCTGCCCAGCAGCGTCTGGGGCTGGCTGCTCACAGCCACTCTCATCAAATGGGACAATTGGGCACCCTTTAGGGAATTGCCCCTCTCAGATAAATATTCTGGAGGGATAGGGCTCTCACAGTGTGCTGCAGCATATGCTGTCAGGGTTGAGTCTGGTCCGTATCACAAAATCACTTTTATAACTTCTGTCACCTTGACAGCCTGAGGAAAGACAAGGGACTGAAAAAAATTAGGGGGAATTGTCTTATGGTGATTCCTGTAGGTCATGATGGAAATGGCAGGGGAAATTTTTCTTTCCTCCTATTGTGTTCACATGCAGGTTTATCAATTTATATTCCACAGCCAATGTATTTTAATTAAAGAAGAAGTTGTGTGGGGGGAAAAAAACAACCAACACAAACTGAAATAGAGAAAGGAAGCAAGATTTCTTTTTCCAGGCATGGAAAAAGGGCAAAATTTACCTACACACAGGTTCTCATAGTTGCACAGAATCAAAGTGTGAAAAATGGCAGGGGAAAGTCATTGTGTGGTAGAATGGGCCTGTACCATTCATTGTTGGTTTAGGGCCTGGTTTCAATTTGTATAAAATTTCCTTTCATAAGACTCCCTTTCTAAGATAACCCAGTAAAAGTCAAAAATGTTAATTTTATGGAAATAATTTGATGACATTTTCTCAGATCTTTCCATTAACTGTTGACTTTTAGTGGCTTTGTTAATTCAATGGGAACAGAGAACAATTAGCAACAGAGTGCCCAGTTTAAGGTCAGGAGACTTAGGGACCTGACAGCTAAGAGTAAAACCAGTTCCCAGAGGTACTTTCTCAGACTGACTTGGGAAAACACTTCATTATGTCTGGGGAGAGGAAGTTTAAAAATGCCTTTATGAGTTGCATTCCCATTTTCATCTAAACTTGAATATTCAAATGCATCTCTCTTTAGTGTTGGATGAGCTACTGCAAACACAGGCTTGAAACATAACCCCATCTTGTGTTGATTTTAAATCAAATTTTGATGAAAACTGAAAATCACAACTGGTTTCTTAACTGTTCCCTGTCAGCATCAGAGACTTCATCAATTTCAGCAGAAGGCACTGTGTTTTCTCTCAGCAATATTGCCAGTGGTGTGGAACTTCCCTCAGGAAAACTCCTGGAAGTTCACATAACTAGGTGAGAACTGGTTTAGACAACAATGTGAGAACTGTTTTAGATAAAGAGCAGCAACAACTTTCAAGCTGGTCTCTTTTGTGTTCTCCATATCTTGCCCAGTGCAATACTGAAAATAAATTATTTTTTCCTGCTGTTGCTGCAGCTGCAGTTTCTTTCAAGCAATCTTGTCTTCAGCACCCAATCAACAAATCCAGTTTAGCAAAGTCTATTAGAAAAACACTTTCAGCCTCTGTAGATAGGCATGAACTACATCAGAAACACAGCTTTTAGGAAATATGGCACTGTGACATTTGCTGCACCAATATGTTCAGTGCTTTCCCTTTTAATATTAGCATATAGATATGTGAAGTTCAGTTATGCATAGGCATAAATCTGAAGTAGCAGGTGGTTATTCCTCACTGTAATGTGCAAATGAAGCCTAATAGACTTCTCTTTAATTACTGATGTTCTTCAAGTCAAGAAGTGCCTAAAGGACTGTATCTGAATTTGGCCTGCAGGAATTCTGGTAGGTCTCTCACAGTTTAATCTTTTTTGGACATAACTATTCCTAAATGCATTAACAATTTATTTATTCCATACATGTTCTGTCAAATCTTACTTTTAAAGTTATGAGAATTATGTATTTTTTACTACAACGACTAACTCTTTTGGGATAGGTTGTGAAATTGTCCAGAATGTTGTTTTTGAGCCTAATCAAGTAGTTTTTCATTGTTTTCATCAACTCACTTCTGCAATCTTTTTTTGTTTGGCATCACAAGGCATTTTTTTATAGCTTTCAGGACAATTTTTGTCCTTCTTTTTCACTCTTTCTCCTATTTCTCAAAAATATATGAGTCTGAAGTTTTGATCACAACTGAGGGGCTGACTCACCAATGCCATATGAGACCAATCTTTCCAAATTATTAAGTCATGTTTTGCTTTGCTTTTTCCATATAGCATAAACCAGAATGCCACTCAGAGGAGTCTGCCAAGTTCTTCTGCAGACCAAGACATCCTGACTGCTACTTTTAGATACCTGGACAAGCAACTCATGTGTCTGGTTGTTCCTATGAATGTCCAGGCTGGTGAGTTTTCACAGTGAAGGGAGAAGAATCTGTTCTTTAATTTATGTTCATGTAATTTGAGTGAAAGTACCATGAATGAAATACATCTAATTGATGAGAATATTACTATTTTTTATATATATATAAAGGTCATGAGGGAAGGAGAGGGGAAAACTTAGTTACCATCCATGACTTTATTGCCTTAAGTGCTGTAGAAAAAAAAACGACACATTGTACTGTTGTTTTCTGCCTCCTGATTTGTTAACTTCAGTTAATTTTATTCACTCTTGAGTAGATTTTCCACAGCTGTCTCCTTTTCCACTTGATCTTCCTGCTTGATACAGTCCCATCACAGGCAGACCCAGCACACATGCTGCTCAGCTGCTGTGTGCGTGTCCTTCAGTCCTCTTTAATTGGTGCACAGTTTGCACTCTTTACAGGGATTCCACAAGGACAAAATCTGTGCAGGCAAAGTGCCAGAGCAATCTTCCCTGGGAAGGCAGATGTTCTGTTTTGGTGGTCGGATGGCTGGCACGGTCCTGCCGAGGGAGCACAGGAGAGATCTGTGCCTCCTTCTCAAACCACACACGGAGTTACCTCCCCACTAAGGGAACCGCCTCGGATTTTTGAAATGAGCTGGTTTTTTCACCATTCACTTGGAAATAATTTGAAAGCAAAACAAGCAAAGCACATCAAAATAATTGCAACCCTGGGTAAAAGGGGAAAAGAGCTCTACTGAGGCTTAGAGCACCTTGTAAATTGCTTCTCAGTTAAGACATTCATGAAAGACACATACAGTAAAATGCTGTCATCTGAATTTTTTTTAAAAGTATGATTGTGCTTGTTAATTGTGTTTGTTTTCTTATGACTAATTTATTTAGGACAATTGAGAAAGCTAAAGCATTTGAACTGATTTTTCATTTGTTTGGCTATTAAAGTTCCTCTGTGAAATGTATGTTTACTTAAAGTATCTCCAGCTACCCATTTACAATGCATTTGTTAAATTAGTTAAGAGACTTTAATTGGGCATTGGGGATTTGTTGTGCTATTCCCAATTCTGTTTACTAAAAATACATGAGAACAGTGAGCAATTTATTGATAACCTTGTTATATATGGCCATTACCAACATCAATTTTTTTTTCTTACCATATTTTTAACTTGCATTGACAGAATTCAAGTCATGTTTGCTTTTCTTTCTGTTTTTTGCAAAAACAGCCTGAAAACTGTTTCTAGTTAAATGCAGTGGAACCACATATTTTATTTGGAACAGTTTTCATAATATTTGGAACAGTGATCATAGATGTGGACCCCCCCAAAAAGCAACAATATTGAATCAGCATAAGAGAATGCTGTCTTTCTTTTTCATCCCATTAAGGTAAATAATTTGAACAGTTAACTATATTTGAGGTTAAAAATGCAGTGCACTTCCTTGGCATTATCATCAAATAGACACTTCCTTATTTTGATCCCATCCTGGCCATTTCACACCAATTAAAACACAGCAAACCAATAAAACTGCTATGGCAGGGCTTTGATTCCAGTGCCCCTCTGAGACGAGGGTGTCTGCACACCTCTTCAGGCAGGCCACTCAGAGCCAGCAACAAGGTGTTTCTAAAGTTGTTTTACTCTTAGAACAATGTCCAGGAACATCTCTGCACCCTCCCAGAACTCTGGGGAAACTCACTGGACTGCCAGGAGAATATTAATTATAATAACAGCAACAAGAATGTTATAGTGTCAGTGTTGATTTTGGCAACATTCAAAGTATAAATTGCATTGTTTCAAGGGGCATCCTTTCCCAGTATTCAGTATCACGGATCGTGTCCGGAACACATCATGACGATTGCTATGAAGTGGAAGTGTTTTTACATTCATTTGACTTCTGTTATACACACATACCTCCATTTAGAGCAGCAGTTCAGTCATGCATGAGAATCTGTAGTTAAAGACTTCAAGTCATACTTATCTAAGCGTGAGTAGCTAGATTTTCAGAGGAGCTTAGGATGTAACCTCCTTATTTCACCATTAACTAAATAGCAATGACATATTTAAGGTTCTTGCTTTACATACAGGACTTCAGTCACTGACTTCCCCCCCTCAAACATACCAATATATACAATATATATGCCTGTATGGCTCTCTATCAGTCTCAATCACACACTCACACTTTCAAATAATGAGTTCTGAT